>NW_026635832.1:0-201920 GCF_028554395.1 Pezoporus wallicus
TTTTGGCAATCGGTCTGAATACACTCAGGGAAGAAGGCTTCAGATACTTTGGAGTGCAGCTGCCTGGCAGGCAGCTGGATGCCAGAAGCTCCTGGGAAGAGACTGCTGTGAGGAGCAGGAATAAGCCAGTCCAGGAAAAAGCAATGGAAAAAGCTTCCCAGGAAGCAAATGGGACCAGGCAGGATTTGCTGCCCCTGAAGCTCTTCAGGTTAACTCACAAGGGGCACCATACAACCCTGCCTGCAAGGACAAAGGGGGCTGACCTGCTTAAAGGTAATTTTTATTCATTACTGTTCTACTTCAATGATATTCTTTAATTTCTAATAGTAGCTGCTTTGAGGTTGGGTTTTATTTCCTTGTTTAAAAATGAAAATTGTCTTAGTTTCTATCCTAGAAAGACCCAACCCTTCTGAGTATAAAAATCTTTTAGCCATTTTTTGGGAAGCTTGCAATAGGAGAAAAATCAAAGCCTTGAAGCTGTGGTCAACACTGAATCCTCTTGCAAGCGTTCATACCACAAGAAGATAAAAGTTCTCATTTTCAGAGTGCTGGATCATTATTATGGGAAAACCTCCTGTTGATGAGCAGATAGACTCCCCAACTCGTTAAAGTTGTAAAGTAGGTATGGTTTTTATTCAGCTCTGAGGTGCATGGGGGATAACTCCTCTAAAATCATGCGCACCTCAGCATCATTTCCCCTTTACATTTATCCTCTAAAGTTATACATATGCATGAGGTTGCACAACACACCTATACATATTCATGTCCTATCCCCACTTCATATTATAATGAGTTAAGAAGCCCTTTGGGCCTGCGCAGTGCCTCCTAGTGGTCATGGGTGAGGATCTCAACATGAAGAATGAGTCTTCCTCGAGCCTGAACTTTTCACTTCTAGTTGTTGTGCATGCTCCCTGGAGTCTTGGTCATTGTCCAAGGCGCAGAGCCAATTTCAGCCAGCCTAGGCATCCAAAGGCCGGGAATCAAGTCACGGTCCCTACTTCTTCACAATAGTTATGTCCTTATATCTTGTCCTAGCATAATCATGAATGAGCAATGATATTGTTAAGCAAGCGGCTAGATCTACCCCCTTATACATTGCAAGTCCGATAAGCATGAGCAAGCAGGAACATTGTTAAGTAAGCAGTTTGACCTATCCCCTTGTACATTGCAAGTAGGATAAGCATGAGCAAGCAGTAACATTGTTAAGCAAGTGGCTTAACCCTAACGCCCCTTTGCATCACTGTTACAGTACTACAAAAAAAGGCACTCACAAGAAAATGAAAGCCACTTATCACTTCTGAAAATTCCATCTGTTCAGTAACTGCAGTGAAACCAAGAAGCATTAAAAGGCTTAATTCAAGTAAAAGTGAATCTTTCCTTGATTATGACAAAATGGTATTTGTTGTTGTTGTTGTTTGGTTGGTTGGGTTTTTTTTTTCCTAGTAGATCAGGTATCTGCTGTGAGATTTGTTGGGGTTTGCCTATTTATTACACTGTTCAGTTGCAGAGCTGTAGAGGCTAGATTTACTCTGAGATTACTTGGATTAAAATTCAGTGGCTTCTGGGGAGCTGTGGTCCAAGGGGACACAGAATGTGTGGTCAAGGAGAATGGGAACCAACAGTGCAGCACAGAAAAAACATGTTTGTGCAAGCACTTGCATTAGAACACGTTTGGGCAAGCACTTGTAATGTTTGCAGCAGCAGGGGGAGCATCTTTGGGCAAGCACTTGCCTTATCTGGAAAAACAGTTGCTTAAGCAAAGGCATATGAACAATAATGCGATTGGTTGAAAAGGCACGTGATCAGTAAAGCCATTGGCTGATGATGGCTAGGCAGAGTACTATAAAAGCCTGTAAGCTCACTCAATAAACATCTCTGGTTGCAACACATCTGGAGTCCATGCCTCGTACCCCCCAGGGAGCCTTCTACTGGCTTACATTTTGCTTGAGCTTCAGGCTTTATGCCTGAAGCCCTTACGCTGCCAGTAGTACTTGCTACATTATCCTTTGCCACCCCTTTTGCCATTCTGGTGCACACAGTGAAATGATAAAACCCGAGATTTTAGCTGAAGAATAAAAGCAGCTCCTAAACCATAACAATCTATTTCTTCCTGTCTAAATGTAGTCCACATGCTTCACCCAGAAAAGCAAAAGGGATTTTCCCTTAAGTAGGCCAGCTTCAGGCTTTCGTGCTGTTCAGTTAGGTACCTGCTCTGAGAGAGAAACGTGCAGATATAGATGTGTGCCTCAATACGTGGGAACCAAATGCAATTGGAATGAGATGCCATTTCAGAGGAAGTAAAACAGGACAGGCTTCTGCTTCAGGATTTCCTTTATCCACTGTTTTCCACCATCACCAATGAGACTAACCATCAAGGCACAGCTACTCTAGTACCTGAGCATTTGCAAACTCAGGCCTGATGATGAAATCCCAGTTTCATAGAACGATGATTGGATAATAGTTTGTAACTGTAGCAAACAGGCTATTTTTAGTTTTACAGCAGAGTTGTTACAAGTACAGATAGCACTTAAATGATTTTTGGTTTAGCTCTCACTTCACACCAGAACTGTTCAGGTGATTGAAACTTCATCGGTTGTTTTGGGGTTTTTAACCAGGTCATCCCATTAAATATATTATTATCGTTAATTTATGTTGACACACTGCTGATTATTTTAGTTGCTATTATTCGCTTCCTATTTGACACTTTTATCCACCCTCACCTCCCCCCCAAAACATCCTTCTTGTGTGTAAAATCTTGATGAAGCTCTAAACACAATGAAAACGCTCTGCAGGAATATTTTTTAGCAGTATTTGAATTTTTATGCATAATATTGAGCCTAGCTTTTTCCAGGAATGCAATCAGCTTTATATACTTACATTTGGAAAAGGAAGCTGCTTTTTTTTTTGTGGTAAGAAATATGTTTCTTTGATTTCATATATTAAAATAACAAATTGCTTGATCCTTTTGGCCTTCAGCTTCCCCCTCAACAGAAAACAGAATGTTCTGAGAGCAGGTATTTTCACAGCCTATGGCTTCTGCAAGACTGGAGCTTGCAGTCCTCATTCACATGCACTCCTGCTGCAAACTGCAGCAATAAGTGATGTTGCATAAAACAGGGGGAATAGGTAAGTAGATGTGAATTGCTCTAATCAGTAGATGATTTCATCATATGCTTCCCTTTTTTTGGTCCATGGCTTTAGCAAAAGTAAAAACATTTCATTAAACTGAGAAGAGCTTTAATCAGTGTAAAATAATGACGCCACTCTTAAGTCTCACCTCTCATTTGAGATTAACATTTGAAAATCAGTTTACCACATAGACAAACTACATATAGGGACAGACACCAAGTCCCTTACATTAGACCAGTGGAACATATGTGGATGTCAGGGACACAAATACACCAACAGGCTGTGACCTGCACAGATGTTTCTTTGTAATCTCCTCCCTCATTTCCCTCTCCCAGAGTGGGAAAAATAGCATCAAAACAAGCTGCAGTTAAAGTACTATAGATAAAGGAATCATAGGCTGAAATATGTGCAAAGAACTAGTTCATTCTGCAGACCTGCACTTTCTCAAATTATTTGCCTCTAGAGTCACAATGACGTTGTATATTTATATAGAAAAAAATCCTGGTGAAAAAGGGAATTTGTTTACAGCCTTTTCCAGATAACAGGCTCAAAAGCAATGTAAGCTCAGAAGGAAATGCCATTTTGCAGCATGCAATTTGTACTCTTCACTCCAGAAAAAAGTTACAGAATAGAAATTACTTGCTGGCTCTGACAAATAACTTCCTGATGAGGGACAGCACTACAGAGGAGGGTACACTTTTGTTTCATTATTAACTTTTTCCTAATTCCTAAATATAGATTTTTCCCTTTAAGTCTAAATCAGTATCTAATTTCATGAACTGAGATTTTCTGCCTTTTGTTTGTTTGCTTTAAATACTATTTTATAGCCCTTCTAACTGAAAGTATAACAGGCACGAAAAACATTAGCTCCTTTTCCAAACAACACAGTCTGACACACATACTAACTACCATCTTACACTGAGGCTGTACGAGCTTATCACAACTGTCAAGCTGTCACTTGAAGTATAATTCAATAACCAGCCAAGTGAAAAGCTATTTGACTTAAAAGTATATATATATTAAAAAAAGGTATGTTTCTAGTGCAGGAATATCATAAACCTTCTTCCTTTAAGCTATGAAAACCATACACAAACCTTCCACAAGCAAACAAGTACTATAAATGCAAAAAGCACAAAACCACTACAGATTAAATACTGCCATGGTATTGTGTTCAAACTGCTGAAGCACTCCACAGAAACAGTTGAGGTGACTACATCCTTTTTCCTCCCCACACGCCCCAAATAATTTCCTACACATCTCCTTCTATTGGTGGGAGGCTAACATGGGGAATCAGGTGACACCACAGGTTATTTGTGGCTTGCTGTTCTGCCCTGAAATTTCATAGCTCAATGTTGCTTGATTATGGGCTGACTTCCGTTTCACCATGCTTATTCCTCCCCTGCAGCCAGGAATCCCCATTCCTTCCTGTGACTTCTCTCTCACAGTTTCTAATCCCACTAATCTGATTCTGGGGCATCTCCTAAGGCTCAGCTCAGATGCATGCCCTGAAGTCATGAGTCACTTTGGAGATGGCAGTTTACATGTGAAAAATGTTACATGTAATTTTGGATTTCATAGAAGAGAGTTATCTCAGTTTTACCTCCTCATTAATTTCCTCCATCTCGCCCCAGGGTGCAGTCTTCGGAGGTTTCCTTTCCCCAGCCCCATAGTGGAGTCACATAGGCAAGTAAGTGTCATCTCTTGCAGGTACATGGCATTCATGGCTTAACCACTCCTCCACACCTCTCTCTCCTCCTTTTCCCAGTTTACAGAAAATGGGAATTTCCTTTTGCCCTTCTACTGCATGATAAAACCCAGCTTGCTATTTCAGAGGAGAAGAGGGAAACTAAGAGGGAAACCTTGAAGAAGTTTCTGTCGTGTTTATTAACTGCTGCTTCATAGAATCATAGAATTGTTAGGGTTGGAAAGGACCTTAAGATCATCCAGTTCCAACCTCCCTGCCATGGGCAGGGACACCTCACGCTATATAATATCACCCAAGGCCTCGTCCAACCTGGCCTTGAACACGGCCAGGGATGGAGCATTCACAACCTCCCTGGGCAACCTATTCCAGTGCCTCACCACCCTAACATGAAAGAATTTCCTTCTTATATCCAACCTAAACTTCCCCTGTTTAAGTTTTAACCAGTTACCCCTTGTCTTGTCACTACAGTCCCTAATGAAGAGTCCCTCCCCAGCACCCCTATAGGCCCCCTTCAGATACTGGAAGGCTGCTATGAGGTCTCCACGCAGCCTTCTCTTCTCCAGGCTGAACAGCTCCAACTTCCTCAGCCTGTCTTCATACACTGCAAGCAAAGACTACCTACCGTCTTAGCAGGTGACTCACAGTTTTCTGTATGTAGTACCACAGAAGCATGGGTCTGAATCATCAGTTTTTTACTTCTCTCTTACTATTTATCCGAGAACCTTTCTGAAACTCCCAAAGATCTTTGTTCTGCATACACCTGCTCAGTTAAGTCAGAACTACCAAACACAACAACCTAAAGAAATGTCAGGACTCTTAGGGTATACACTTTTGTGAATCTGTGTTACAGAATCATAGAATAAGTATTCTATGGGTTGGAAAGGACCTTAAGATCATCAAGTTCCAACCCCCCTGCCATGGGTAGGGACACCTCACACTAAACCATGTCACCCAAGGCTCTGTCCAACCTGGCCTTGAACACCGCAAGAGGTGGAGCATTCACAACTTCCTTGGGCAACCCATTCCAGTGCCTCACCACCCTCACAGTAAAGAGCTTCTTCCTTATATCTGACCTGAACTTCCCCTGTTTAAGTTTGAACCCATTACCCCTTGTCCTATCACTGGAGTCCCTAATGAAAAGTCCCTCCCCAGCATCCTTGTAGGCCTTCTTCAAATACTGGAAGGCTGCTATAATGTCACCATGCAGTATTCTCTTCTGCAGGCTGAACAGCCCCAACTTTCTCAGTCTATCTTCATATGGGAGGTGCTCCAGTCCCCTGATCATTCTCGTGGCCTCCTCTGGACTTGCTCCAACAGCTCCATGTCCTTCTTATCTTGAGGACAACGGAACTGTGCACAATACTCCAAGTGAGGTCTCACAAGAGCAGAGGGGCAGGATCACCTCCTTCAACCTGCTGGTCATGCTCCTTTTAATGCAGCCCGGGATACGGTTGGCTTTCTGGGCTGTGAGTGCACACTGCCAGCTCACATTCAGTTTCTCATTGACTAACACCCCCAAGTCCTTCTCTGCAGGGCTGCTCTGAATCTCTTCTCTGCCCAGCCTGTAGCTATGCCTGGGATTGCTCCGACCCAGGTGTAGGACCTCGTACTTGTCATGGTTAAACTTCATAAGGTTGGCATCATCCCACCTCACAAGTGTGTAAAGGTCCCTCTGGATGGCATTCCTTCCCTCCAGGGTATGAACCAAACCACACAGCTTGGTGTCATCGGCAAACTTGCTGAGGGCGCACTCAATCCCACTGTCCATGTCACCGACAAAGATGTTGAACAAGACCGGTCCCAACACCGATCCCTGAGGGATACCACTTATTACTGGTCTCCAACTGGACATAGAGCCATTGACCACAACTCTTTGTGTGCAACCATCCAGCCAGTTTTTTATCCACTGAGTGGTCCATCTATCATACTGATGTCTCTCCAATTTAGAGACAAAAAGCACAATCCAAAAAGCACAACTGGCTACAGCGTCTGACACTTTGGATCATCAGTGGGTTTAGATGACTTTAAAGCACTATAAAACATACCTTCTCGCTCGGTCTTCCTCATAACAGAAAGAAGCTGTATCAGAAAAAAATAAACGTGTAGCAAGTTCATTGCATCATTTCAAAAATCTAAATCAAGTCACCCAGGGAATAACCCCTGAATCTTCTTTCCTGGCAGATAAACACTGCAAAAGCAGCCTGTGTTTACCTTAAGTGAACATTAAGTTTCCTGAGGGTTTGCACTCTCTTGGGCAGCAGGTTTGGAGTCCTCACCGGGCTGGCAAGTGTTACTCTTCTGTATCAGACTCCTTATTTCAATATCAAGCTTTTGGCTTTCACACCTGCTTAGAACGAAATAGCAATGCTAAACTTCACATGGAAACTAGAAGCACAGAGAAGGTACATTTACCAGCTGTCTTCCCAGTCTGACAATGCAGACAGCAGAGCTAGTCCTGCACCACGCTCCTGCTACCTTCCTTCCTCGTATGCAGTCGCAGAGTGCTAGGGCCGTGTCACACAGGTTGTCTCCAAGTGCTGCCATCAAAATGGCTAAATTAGTTTTCAACCCCAAAACTAGGCGCTCAGTTCATAGAGTTTTCTGGTGGCACATTTTCTTTTCTGTAACAATTTGTAACAGATACCTGACATGCATTTTCAAGACATTTTTTCTCCCGAGAGTTCCTTTTAAAAAACATTCCCATCTTGTAAAAGTGGTCTATTGTGGACACTAAAATGGTGGGAAAATTCTTTTCTTTTGGTCTCTTTGCTAAGGTCACACAGTACTTAAGGGCTAGCCCAAAATTCACAGAGCTAACTAGCAGTCAAGGCTGATTCACTTCATACACTATAATGGGAGGAATGAGACTTTTACAATATGGATCAGGGCATAATTAAAAGCAATCCCCAAAGCCCTTGAGCAACCCAGATTTTCAAGAAATACTTGCCTCTTTTGTAAGCTCAGACCTTTGTTTCTAGTCAGCTTGAAACAAATCTAAGTAATGCATGACCAGAAAGCAAACTGCAAGACTCAAAAGTATTATCAACCTGTTATGGTAAGATTACTTCTTGATTTAGATAAACATATTAAATTCTTCATTTGAACTACCAGAAAAACTGAAGGTAGTAAGATTGTATAAATTCTTGCAGTTTAGACAGGCAATCCACAGGGATTGCACTACAGGATCTGAAGCAACCCTTAAGATGGCAAAAAAAAAAAAAAAATTATCCTGTGTGAGCTACATCAGAGTGATTCATGTCAGCAACTCAGGGGTCCTAGTGATCATTGCACTTTGTGTGGAGATCCCTTGTGATCATTGTGCTATGTGCAAAGGGTATGATAAGTGTTCCTGTCAATACCACAGTGAGGAGGAAGAAGAAACAAGGGAATAATTCCCCTGGGTCAACCGCAATATTGTGCAAGGAAATGTTTTGTTCTTTGTTTAATTGTATGAATGTTCTTAAAAGGGGGGGTGGGGGGTGGGGTGGTAATGTAGAGATATGTCCTGTTACAGAACGTTGTGAAATCTATGTGCTGAACAAATAAACATATAAGGAGTGGAATTTATGGGGGCTAAGATGGCGGTCAGACTCGTGACAGACATCTTCCTGTTAATGCATTACCAAGACGTTTAGTAACCTTTCTAAGATATTTCTTCACCTGGAGATAAGACCCCAGCAACAGGAGGAAAAGCCTGGGAAAAGAAGACAACAGGATTGGCTGAAACCCAAGAAGCCCAGCAAAAGAAGACAACAGGATTGGCTGAAACCCAAGAAGCCCAGCAAAAGAAGACAACAGGATTGGCTGAAACCCAAGACCGAAAAGTATAAGAGACTATCCCCAGAAGTTCCCCGCCTGCATCTTTGGTGGAGTGGAGACTCCCCGGCGCACCCAGCACTGCTTGCTTATTGCCTCTTGATATTAATTATAATAAAAATTAGTTAAACCAGATTGGGTAGACGAGGTTTTTATAACAAAATTGGTGACCCCAGTGTGATCTCTGTGTGGCTGCCTGGGACTATAGCTCTTATGAGGGGCGCCCCACAACTTGTGGCTCGGGAGCGGTAGCCCTGGGCAGTCTCGAGAGATCAACAAACAAAGAGGCAGTAACCAAGGAATTCGAGCTCCCTGGAAAACTGCAGTATAAATTACCTGTAATTCTTGTGCACAAAGACCTGGACGAGAACAACGGACTGTAAGTCTTGTTCGGTTGGGTGGGAAAGCCGGTGTGTGCATGTGACTGAGATGTTTTCCTCTAACCGTGATCCCACCCCCCCCCCGAGAGAATTGGCTGGTGAAGAGACGGAGTGCTTGGTGATTTGTGTTTATGCACAATTGAGACACGGACTGGGTACCTGGACCTGTGAAATACAGGCCAGGGCATCGAGATCTGTGAAGCGAGTGTGGACCTCTTCTAAGCGCGTTTCCAATCTCCCACGAGGGACTTGGCCACTGAAGGAGGGAAGTGATAGAGATCAACTGAATGGAGACACACTCAGCGGGAAATGGGTTACAGTAAAAGTCATAGCTCTAACCCAGGAAGGGGCCCATGGAGAGGTCCCAAGAATAAAGCAGGGAGCAAATTACCAGAAATACCCCCAGACAGTCCCTTGGGGGTAATTAAAAACTGGGGCTTTTGGCCATCCCAAGAGGGGAAGAGTAAGGAGAGAATGGTCCATTACTGTATGGAAGTATGGACTAAAGAGGAAATTTGGCCGGACCATTTATATTGGCCAATATTTGGGGCTTTTGATGATTGGATTTGTCAGGCTTTAAATTCATATGTAAATGTCAAGGAACCCTTTAATCAAGAGGAAAGTGATTATGCCGCATTATGGAAAGGATCATTTGCAGCAGTTTCTCTATTTCCCCTAAGAGAGAAGAAAGGAAAAGCAGAGAAAACAAATAAACCATCATGGGAGCCGTTGGATAATTTACCACCCCCTTATCAAAGACAGAACTTGGAAAATAGTGGAGACGGTATTTATCCTTCGTTATCTCCCGATTCTACTCCAATGGCTCCCCCTTCTCCCCCTTCTCCCCCTCCCTCCAGTCGTACTAGAAGTAAGACAAAAATACGGGAGGATAAAGATCCACAAGAGAAAATAGGAGAAAGAGAAACTTTATTTCCCCTCTGAGAGGTTCCAATGGGAGGAAATGTAGGAGGGATTGGATTTGTAGCAGTACCTCTGAACACCGGCGATGTAAGATCCTTTAGAAAGGAAATGGGTCGGTTATTAGATGACCCTTTGGGGATTTCTGAATGATTAGATCAGTTCTTAGGTCCTAATATTTATATCTGGGAAGAGATGCAGTCAATATTGGGGATATTATTTACTGCGGAAGAAAGTTCTATGATTAGACAAGCCGGAATGCGAAATTGAGAGAGACAACATCAGCAGGGTTCTCCCAGAGAGCAAAAATGGCCTAATCAGAATCCCCATTGGAATAATCAAAATGGTCAGGACAGACAAAAGATGACGGACTTGAGAGAAATTATTATACAAGGGACTAGGGAGGCAGTTGCGAGAGGACAGAATATTAATAAAGGTTTTAGTGAACATCAGGAGAAAGATGAGTCTCCTACTGATTGGTTAGAGAGGTGGAGGAAAATGTTGCAAATATATTCCGGAGTTGATCCGGCTTCCCCGGTAGGAGAAGCACTTTTAAAAACCCAATTTGTAGCACGAGCTTGGGGGGATATCAGAAGAAAGTTAGAGAAATCAGATGATTGGCAAGATTGTGGATTGCAGGAATTGCTGAGAGAAGCCCAGAAAGTCTATGTACGGAGGGATGAGGAGAAACAGAAAGCAAAGGCAAAAATATTTGTAGTGGCAGTGTGAGAAACTCAGAAATGAGAACAGCCAAGATCAATACCCAAGGTTTCAGGACCTGGGTATCGAGAAAGGAAACAGACAGAACAGAGGGAAAAGACTAGGACCCTCTCTGAAGAGGTACCAGAATGTTATTATTGTGGAAAGAAGGAACACCTTAAGAGAAATTGTAGAAAGTGGATGCAGGATGAGAAGATGTTTAAAGAGGAGGAATAGGGGTGTCAGGGTCTATATATTCTGGGGACAAGAACATCATCAGAGCCCTTGATAAATTTAAAGATAGGTCCCCAGGGAGAAGAAATAATATTTCTAGTTGATACTGGAGCCGAAAGATCTACGGTTTGGCATATTCCTATGGGACGTCAGATAAGTAAAGATACCACCTTAGTAGTAGGCGCAAAAGGGGAACCATTTAGGGTCCCTGTTATCAAAAACGTAGAAATTGAATCTGAAAAGAAAATTTGTATAGGAGATTTTCTGCTAGTGGAGGAAGCAGAGAGTAACCTATTAGGACGATAAAGTTAGGAATAAATTTAGAGGTGGAAAAGGCAGCGATTACTGTAAACTTATATCAACAGAAAAGGATGAAGAGCGAAATCATTTAAAAGTCTGGCATAATAAGGGAGAAATAGGAAAGTTAGACATTGAACCACTGGAAGTAGAAATAACAAACCCAAGGGAGCCCATTAGGGTCAGACAATACCAGATCTCCTTGGAAGGAAGGTAAGGATTGAAACCAATAATTGAAGAATTAGTACAGAAAGGAACTTTAGAACCCTGTATGTCACTGCATAACACTCCAATTTTACCGGTCAGGAAATCAGATGGGAGCTATCGGTTAGTTAAGATTTAAGGGCAGTTAATCAGAGAACTGTTACCCGGTTTCCAGTGGTGGCAAATCCGTACACCTTATTGAATCATGTCTCACCAAGACATACCTGGTACAGTGTAATTGATCTAAAAGATGTCTTTTAGGCTTGTCCTTTAGCAGAAAAGAGCAGGGATTATTTTTCTTTTGAGTGGGAGGATCTGGAGACAGGTAGAAAGCAGTAACTGAGATGGACAGTATTATCCCAGGGTTTTACTGAATCACCAAATTTGTTTGGACAGGCTTTGGAGGGATTGTTAATGTCCTTCGAAACTGAGGGCAATGTAAAACTCCTACAATATGTGGATGATTTGTTGATAGCTGGAAAATCGGAAGAGGAAGTCCAAGAGAACACTATAGGTCTATTGAATTTTCTCGGAGAAAAGGGATTGAAAGTTTCAAAATCTAAATTGCAATTTACAGAACTGGAAGTGAAATACTTGGGACACTGGATTAGTAAAGGGAGAAAGAAATTAGATCCAGATCGAGTGGCAGGAATCATAGCCTTACCTGCCTCAAGAACACAAAGGGAGGTTCAACAGCTGTTAGGATTATTAGGTTATTGTCGACAATGGATAGAGGGATTTAGTGAGAAGGTAAAATTTTTATATGAAAAACTAACGCTAAATGTTATAAAGTGGTCTCCAGAGGATGAAGAGAAATTTCAACATGTTAAAAACACTTTAATGAGAGCTCCTGTGTTGAGCCTTCTGGACTTGGATAAACCATTTCAATTATTTGTAGATATGAGTAATCAAACTGCATACGGGGTATTAACCCAGGACTGGGCAGGCAGTAAAAAGCCTGTTGGGTATTTCTCGAAATTGTTAGATCCTGTAAGTAGAGGCTGGCCAACATGTCTACAAGCAGTAGTAGCAGTAGCCTTATTAGTTGAGGAAGTGAGGAAGGTGACCTTTGGAGGATCCCTAGTAGTTTATACCCCACATGATATCCGGGTGGTCCTCCAACAGAAAGCGGATAAATGGCTCACTGATAACAGACTATTAAAATGTGAAGCTATTTTAATCCATTCCCCTTATCTGGAATTAAGATCAACAACAGCTCAAAATCCAGCACAGTTCTTATTTGGAGAATGGGAGGAAACTTTAACTCTTGCTCACAATTGTATAGATATGGTAGAATTACAGACAAAAATTAGACCAGACTTAAAGGAGGAAGAATTAGGAGAGGGAGAAAAATTATTTGTGGATGGATCTTCAAGGGTAATTGATGGAAAATGAAAATCCAGATATGCAATTGTAGATGGGAAAAAATGGAAAGTAACAGAGTCCGACTACTGAGTGCAAGTTGGTCAGCCCAGGCATGCGAGTTATATGCCTTGTTGAGAGCGTTAAAAAGACGAAGAAATAAAAAGGGGACTATATTTACAGACTCAAAATACGCCTTTGGTATAGTCCACACCTTTGGGAAGATATGGGAAGAAAGGGGTTTGATAAATTCACAAGGTGAAGGGTTAATACATGAGGAATTAATAAGACAAATATTGCAAGCAATAAGAGAACCTGAAGCAATAGCTATTAACTATATAGCTATAACTCATGTTAGAGGACACCAGAAGGGACTCCAGTTCAGAACCAGAGGAAACAACCTGGCAGATGAAGAAGCCAGACGGGCAGCTCTTTTAGTTTTAACCACTGGTGAACACCTAGAAACGAGGAGAACAGATGAACGAACCCAAAACATACTCTCAAAGTGAGATAAAGGAATATGAAAAATTAGGAGCCAAATTTGAAAACAATAAATGGGTATTACCAGATGGGAGAGAAATGTTACCTAAGGGTTATGCTAGAAGAATATTGTGTAGGTTACATCAGCAAACACATTTGGGAGCAAGAGCACTTGTTGATCAATTTTTAAAATTCTATGGTTGTATGGGAATTTTTGATATGGCAAAACAAGAAGTACAAGGATGTTTAACATGTCAAAAAGTTAATAAGAAACAGATGAGACAGGCTCCTAAAGGGGGAAGACCTTTGGCCCACCGACCTTTTGAGAGGATACAGGTTGATTTCACTGAACTACCAAAAGTGTGACGATATAAATATCTTTTAGTGATAATAGATCAATTAACACATTGGGTCGAGGCCATTCCCACTGCAAGGGCTATGGCTCAGGTGTTGACAAAACAACTCCTTGAGAATATTATTCCTAGATTTGGGATGATCGAAGTAATAGATTCAGATCAAGGATCACATTTTACCTCTAAAATCCTTAAAAATGTTATATCAGCCTTGGGAATCCAATGGGGTTATCACACTCCTTGGCATCCCCAAAGTTCTGGGAGAGCAGAAAGGATGAACCAAACCTTAGAACATCAATTATCAAAATTAATGATTGAAACTAAAATGACATGGATAAAATGCCTCCCTTTGGTGCTGTTAAATATTAGAACTATACCAAATTCGACAACTGGAATCTCACCTTTTGAAATGCTATATGGGATGCCCTACACTCAAGGGCTACCAATAAGCCACCCCAAATTGGAAGATATGACTATCCAACGCTATATCACTATTTTGAATGAAAACATGCAAGAACTCAGAGCCAAAGGAATGCTGGCTAAAAGCACTCCTTTGGAATTTTCAATACATAAAATCCGACCAGGGGACAGGGTATTGATAAAAAGTTGGAAGGAGGATAGTCTAACCCCTCGTTGGGAGGGACCATTTCTTGATGTTCTAACTACAGAAACGGCTATAAGAACTGCTGAAAAAGGGTGGACACACGCGCCACGTGTAAAAGGACCCATAAAGGAATGGAAAGTTGTGACTGAACCTGGGGACACCAAGATAACCCTCAAGAGGACTTAAACAGGTAACTGGGGGAATCCATATTGACTCCTATAGATATTATATGGGAAAAACAGGTGTAACTGAAAACATTTCCATAAATAATAGAATAAGGGCCAATACCAGTCCATGTCCTATCTGTAAACGTTGCAACCTATATATATTAGGACAAGGTGTCCCAGTTGTTCAAAAAATATTATTACTCAGAGAGGAGACCTGCAACAATTTCTGAGGAACCAATTACAGTTCTTTTGCATTCAGTGTGAAACTATAACAACATTAGAAGAGTTGTTGTGGGTCAAATATTATTGCTATAATAGCCGACGGGGAATATACCTCTGACCTACCAGAGAGGGCAAGACCGGAGGGAATCAGTGCTGCAGCTGGAGAGGTCTGCCAAGGGCTGCAACCCCTGGGGCTGTGACCTCTGAGCACTATGATCCTGACCAGACCTCTTTTGGTGTTGGTTCTGATAGGAGCCATCTGGGAAAATGCCGTGGCTTCTAAGGACATTCACAACAACTGTAGTGAATGCATTATCACAACTAGACGAGGGAGAGTAACCTCTCAAACACTGATCTATCACACTGTATATGAATGTAAAGGAACAGTAACCGGCTACTGCATATATAACCAAACCCAAGACGGACTTTGTAGAGAAGAAACTAAAATGGTATATTTTTATCCAAAAGAACTCCCTTATCTATATTGGGTAGAATTACAAACAGGAGGAGGTGCTGTAAATCAGAAACCTGAATTGAGTGTACCCCTTGGCAGTGGTAATAGAGTCCCTAACCTTAAGTCTCCGATATCTGTGATTTTTGACATCTGTAAAGCAATTGACAGAGATCTAAATACCAGAGGATGTGGAGATATAGGGTGGAGAAGATATTGTGTAAGTTTAACAAAATATATATGTATGGCAAATGGAAATCCTGATTGCACCCCAGTATTGGGAGGCTACCTTTGTGGATACGGATGGGACTGTGTATGCTGGGCCACCACAAATTGGGGTTATGAATACCGTTGTCCTGACCTAAAAGCTTCTATTCAGAATGTCCCAGTAAACTCAAATTGTGGGCCGCACGAATGTACCCTACTCAATCTAACTATCATGAACCCTGAAAAATGGAAGGAGAAGAAAATTAAAGAATTTGGAATTAAGATATGGGCCGCTGGAGAAGATCCAGGAGCTATAGTCCAAGTTAAAATTATGGAAAGTGTTAAGGAATCAATACAACATCCTTTATTATTTAATTCATTCTATCATGAAATGGTAACAGGAGTCCAATATGAAATTCCCACAGTTACTAAAAGTCTCTTTGTAAATCTCGCTGAGAATATAGCTAAAACACTGAATGTAACCAACTGCTATGCTTGTGGGGGAGCTAATCAGGGAGAGAGATGGCCCTGGGAGGCGATGGAAAGCAACATAAGCG
Organism: Pezoporus wallicus; assembly: GCF_028554395.1. Classification (NCBI taxonomy): domain Eukaryota; kingdom Metazoa; phylum Chordata; class Aves; order Psittaciformes; family Psittacidae; genus Pezoporus; species Pezoporus wallicus. The sequence goes on from NW_026635832.1 coordinate 15,786, forward strand.
ATCCTACAATCTGGAAAAACCAAGAAGGGAACAATAGGAGGCAACAATGGATATTACAAACAAGTATAATTGGAAAAAGTTGTTGGCAAAACTTAGAAAGTAATGGAAAACCAGTAGGGAATTTACTTTGTGAAGGAGGTTATATACGGAACAAAACAAAGGGAGACTGGGAAAAATGGGGAGATCCTATAGAAATGAATCAGCAATTCCGTAACTGGACTAATGGGACTAATATACCAAACGGCTGGCCCGCTCCAGACAGACATTATTGGATCTGTGGTAAAATAGCCATTGCATTGTTACCTCAAAATTGGGCAGGATCATGTATATTAGGAACAATCAGACCTAGTTTCATTTTCTTACCTGTAAGCCTAGGAGAACGCTTGGGAGTCCAGTTATAAACAGAAACAGAACTAAGGAGAAAACGATACAAAAGAGAACTACAAATCAGTAATTGGAGGACAATGAGTGGCCACCTGAAAGAATAATCTCTTATTATGATCCGGCAACTTGGGCCGAAGATGGGTCCTGGGGATACAGGACTCCTATATATATGCTGAATAGGATTATAAGGCTACAAGCTGTGGTAGAAATAGTAGTAAATAAAACAGGAGATGCATTAGGTTTAGTTGCAAAGCAAAGCACTAAAATGAGAACTGCAATATACCAAAATCGTCTGGCTTTAGATTATTTGCTAGCTCAAGAAGGAGGGGTCTGTGGAAAATTCAATCTTAGCAATTCCTGTTTAGAAATAGATGATGAGGGAAAAGCCATAAGTGAGCTTGTAAGAGAGATGAAAAAGGTAGCCCATGTTCCAGTAAAAACTTGGAATGGAATCAATTTCAGAGGACTAGGATCTTGGGGACAACTTTTCAATGGAGACTGGATAACTAAAGTTGGTATAGTGATATTGGGAATATTTGGAAGACTACTAATTATTCCATGTATAATCCCGTGTTTCACTAAACTGATACGTTACGGTTGTACAAAACATGCAATCCACTGCCATGCGGTTGGAACCTGAGATAGGGAACAAGGGGGAAACCCACTCGGTAATGACATTAAAAACTAAAGCGACTCCAGTGTTATCTGCGGCTCGCAAAGCAGTCATTAAATTGGAGGCCAAGACACGAATCAATAACTTACACAAAAACAAAGGGGGGAATTGTGAGCTACATCAGAGTGATTCGTGTCAGGAACTCAGGGGTCCTAGTGATCATTGCACTTTGTGTGGAGATGGAATCCCTTGTGATCATTGTGCTATGTGCAAAGGGTATGATAAGTGTTCCTGTCAATACCACAGTGAGGAGGAAGAAGAAACAAGGGAATAATTCCCCTGGGTCAACCGCAATATTGTGCAAGGAAATGTTTTGTTCTTTGTTTAATTGCATGAATGTTCTTAAAAGGGGGGGGTAGGTAACGTAGAGATATGTCCTGTTACAGAACGTTGTGAAATCTATGTGCTGAACAAATAAACATATAAGGAGTGGAATTTATGGGGGCTAAGATGGCGGTCAGACTCGTGATAGACATCTTCCTGTTAATGCATTACCAAGACGTTTAGTAACCTTTCTAAGATATTTCTTCACCTGGAGACAAGACCCCAGCAACAGGAGGAGAAGCCCGGGAAAAGAAGACAACAGGATTGGCTGAAACCCAAGAAGCCCAGCAAAAGAAGACAACAGGATTGGCTGAAACCCAAGACCGAAAAGTATAAGAGACTATCCCCAGAAGTTCCCCGCGTGCGTCTTGGGTGGAGCGGAGACTCCCCGGTGCACCCAGCGCTGCTTGCTTATTGCCTCTCGATATTAATTGTAATAAAAATCAATTAAACCAGATTGGCTAGACAAAGTTTTTATAACATCCAGTAAACAAACCCATCAATTCTAATCATAGGAGTAAATAAGTATGGCAAGTTTCTTGCTGGTAGCATAAAATGATTCATTTTATTCTCAATATTTACACCACAGACTATAACAGAAATGTATTTTCATTAAGCATGAAACCAAAACCATTTGCAGAGGTACCACAATAAAGTATCAGCAGTAGCAAATAAGGACACGTAAAACTCAAGAATTTTTTTAAGTTGCCTCATAGTTTTTGGACAAGCTGGAATTTCATGGCAGTTTCACAGCTGCCATGAAGCCTGCCTGCACCAAAACCAAACAAGTTTCATAGCAGAAACAGGACATTTGGATGAATTTAAGAGTTAGACCTATGGCACAAGGAAATAGGACTCTTAGACAAAGAACCAAGGCTAGAGTTTTGTAGTGCTGGAACAGCCTGAGGCATTACAACAGATCACATGATGTTTCTTCTCTACAGAAATATATTTCCTCACACTAACCTTTCACATCTTTCTCTCCTTTTTTTTTTTTTTTTAACACTATAGCAACTAGTGCAAGTTCAAAGAAAAAGAGTACCCAACAAAAGAGAGTATTGTCTTTTGTTAGACCATTTTAGCTGGCAATAACAGCCTCTCAAAGCCATGATAATTAAAAGGAAGACCTTCCTGCTGCACATCTTCATGGACCTCAGGGCAGTTGGTACAGCAGGCTGCAGCTCTCAACACTTAGTAGTGGCTTTCAAAGCCTCAGCTACACGTGGTGGCAGGTGAGCCCAGCAGCATAGGCACCACGTGGCACCTCGGGAAGAAAACCACAGGAGGAAAACAACAAACCTTGTGAAAGAAATCCAGCCCTTTTCTGTCTCGCTAAGTATTGTAAAATCCTGGATATACTAAGAGCTAAGAGCTAAGTAGCTCTTCTTTTAAAGCAATTCTGTGCTAAGGTTCCCAGACAATAAGTTCTCAGGCAGCAGAATGACCAAGCCTTAATTTAAAGCCTTTTTTAATCAGTTACATAAGGCAAACTTTGCAATGCCAGTAGCAACACCACTTTTCTCTCAAGTGCACTTCTCTGGAAAACAGCACCTTCAGCTCATTTGGATTCCCACACCTGATGCAGCCCAAGATTGCTTTGTGCAGCAGAACTAGATGCACACTATGTAGAGCACTCAGTGCTTCAGAGGATGCTCGGAAGAACTGAAAAGCCACAGCACAGCAGCAGCTGCTCATGATGCAATTTTAGGAAAAGTGCATGAAATTATATTTTCATGCTAATGGAAAAATTCTTGCTGAAGTCTCCTTAGAGCCCCTAGAAACATGGCTAGAGGAAGAGAGAGGTTAAGTAAAGCGAAGTGAAACATCACCACGTGTTGAGGAGTATCAGACAGAGCTGCTTAAACCAGTATTTTCAAGTATAAGCCAGTATTTTCAAACTGAGTTTTTAAAACCTCAGGTTTTTGTCTGCTTTAGGCAGCCAACAAAAGATAGGCTAGCTGATCTCTTCTTCTCTTGCTCCATACAACTCCTTTGTGAGATCAGTAAAGCAACTGATACCGGGAAATAAACATTGTGCCTGCTTGCTTAAGCAGTTGCTGTGCTTGGTGAAGCAGAACCGTAGGAGTCAAAGTTGCTAGAATGGTGAAGCAGAATTGTAGGAGTTACAGCTGCTAGGCAGAATTGTAGTAGATAAGATTCATAGCTTAATATTTAAGACATTCTTGTTTAAATAGTATCTTTAGAAAGAAAAGGAACAAAAGATAGCCAGAGTAACAAGATTTGCAAACTTGACAAGTTTCTACTTTAAGATACATAAAACCGGCTTGTACCAATCCTGAGGTTTGGATACTAGCCAAAGCCCTATTGGGTCTGCGTGAAAGCAAGAGGTTACTCGCAGTGATGAAGAGGAACTACAAGCCTTCATCCTCACAACCCCCTAACGACCACCACCAGGAGGCACTGCGCAGGTGCACCAATGGGACAAATGCCAGAAAACTAATTTTAATACTAGACGGGAATAGGTTTTACATATGTATTAGGTGTGAAGCAATGACATGTTTAGGTAATCATTATATGTAATATAAACGAACTGAGTGGCAAAAGGGGGTGCACATGCTTTTGGAGGAGCAACCCCCATGAGCCTCAGCACTGAATTAAGCATACCTACTTTACAACTCTAACAAGTTGTGGAGTCAATCCGCGTGTCACAACCAGCTTACTGCCTAGCTGAGAGAAAAAAGTCTGGCCTAGAAGTGGCTTCTAATAAAAGATATTTCACTCATTGCTGAGGGGTGCAGTCACACATCCTGCTTCAGCTGCAGCAAAACCAGCCAGGGTTTAACTCCTCTACAGCCCCAGCAACTTTCCACCTTCACTGCCTCTTTACTGCAAATTACCATCCCCAGCTGCCAGCACAACCCACTCTCCAGGCTTTGTCAAAGTAGTCAGGGTTTCTTAAATTCTCTGAAATCAGATAAAGCAGCTTAAACTAAAACAATTGTTTAAAATAAAGGAGCAATGTGTAGGTGCTGTCCTGAGAACTCTATTAGGAGTGCAGGAGCAACTATTTAGGCAGCCTGCACTCATCTCTGTTGCTAGCTTAGCCACAGCAAAAGGAGGTGGGTGACTACAGCCTCCTGAGATCACAGTGTGAATCAAGGTGAGAAATACCCCATAAAGATGGTGGGTTATCTTTAAATACTTCTTTTCAGCCAGGAAGTGTTGATTCCTCTGCTCTGTTCCCAGCTGTTTGTCTGACATTGTGGCTGTAAATAAAGTTCACCTCTGGCCACTCTGGCTATCTCCCTGCATACCCCTTCCTGGGTTTTAGGAATACCTGGGCAACAACTGGATGTCATGCTTTAAACCCTAGCCAGACAGCTTGTTCACTCACTCCCAGTGAGAGGGGCCGGGCTGGAAGCAATCAAGCCCCGCCCACACCCCCCCACAACCCCCCCCCGGGGCTCTCCCCTTCCCCACTCCCAGAGGAACGGGGAGGAGGATCGAAAGAGTGCAACTCCCATGGGTTGAGACAAGAACAGTCCAGCAACCAGTGTACAACACAAATCACCACTGCTACCACCAATGACAACAATGATAAGAGAAAATAACAAGGGAAGAGAATACAATACCACCGGCCAAGAAACGAGTCTGACCCAGAAGCCCGTGTCCTTCCGGGTAACTCCCAGTTACCCCCCACCCCGGGCATGACGTGCTGTGGTATGGAATACCTCTTTGGCTAGCCTGGGTGAGGCACAACGTCCCTGCTTCCTCCTGGCTTCCCCTCCTCCCTGGCAGAGCATGAGGCTCACAAAGTCCTTGGTCAGGGTAAACATCACTTAGCAACAACCGAAAACATCGGTATCACCAACACTGTTCCTAGGCTGAAAGTCAAAACACAACACTGCATCAGCTACCAGGAAGGAGAAACATGACTGCTACTGCTGAACCCAGGACATTATCCACCCCTTATTCCATACCATTCACATCATGCTCAGATCACACATTTTCAATACACCATTGCTCTCCCACATATATACATCCATATACACACAGACCAAGAGAAAGAGATCATTTTCTTAGTGCATGGACCAATCCCTATAATGCTGCTGAGTCCATTCGGTCCATGATGTCAGGTTCCATCTCTTGTAACAATCTTTCAGGGCAGGAAAGGCTGTGTGCAGTGTTGGATCGTTGCCTGCTGATGCTGGTCGTTCCTTTACTGCGGAAGTCATCCGGTTCTATCAAAGTTCATTCTCTGTTGGGATGATAGTTGGAGGGAAGTCAGGGCTAGTTGCTGGTGACCTGAAGACATCTAGTTGATGGGCTTTAAAAGTATTACACAGCAGGCAACAGCATACAATTAAGTTCATTGGCTGTTTTCCCCTAAAATCAAATCCCCTTGAGGTATACATCGGACTTCCCCATCTTCCCGCATTACCCACCAAGTATATCCAGGTCCCTGAGCAAAAGCAATCCCACCAGTGGATTTGCCTTTACCTGAAGCAGGAATAACCCAGACGGTCTTCCCCAGCAAATTCTTCATATGCACCACAGGAACTTTGTCCCCCTCTACAATATGTAAAAGTTCTGACTGGGCTGGGCCAGCCCTGCTGTCAGATCCTCTGGTGTTGACCAACCAGGTGGCCTTTGGTAAGTGTGTATCCCAATGCTTGAAAGTTCCCCCACCCATTGCTCTCAGTGTAGTTTTTAACAGCCCATTGTACCGTTCGATTTTCCCAGAGGCTGGTGCATGGTAGGGGATGTGATATACCCACTCAATGCCATGCTCTTTGGGCCAAATGTCTATAAGGTTATTCCGGAAATGAGTCCCATTGTCTGACTCAGTTCTCTCTGGGGTGCTGTGTCACCACAAAATCTGTTTCTCAAGGCCCAGGACAGTGCTCCAGGCAGTGGCATGGGGCACAGCATATGTTTCCAGCCACCCAGAGGTTGCTTCCACCATGGTAAGCACATGGCGCTTGCCTTGGCGGGTTGGTGGGAATGTGATATAGTCAATCTGCCAGGCCTCCCCATATTTATACTTCAACCATCATCCTCCATACCAAAGAGGCTTTAACCGTTTGGCTTCTTTAATTGCAGCACATGTTTCACACTCATGAATAACCTGGACAATAGTGTCCATTGTTAAGTCCACCCCTCTATCACGGGCCCATCTGTATGTTGCATCTCGGCCCTGATGGCCTGAAGTGTCATGGGCCCACCGGGCCAAAAATAATTCACCTTTATGTTGCCAATCTAAGTCCATCTGAGCCACTTCAATCTTAGCAGCTTTATCCACTTGTTGGTTGTTCTGGTGTTCCTCAGTGGCCCGACTCCTCGGTATGTGGGCATCTACATGACGTACCTTCACCACCAGGTTGTGCACCCGGGCAGCAATATCTTTCCACAGTGCAGCAGCCCAGATGGGTTTACCTCTGCGTTGCCAGTTGCTCTGCTTCCATTGCTTCAACCACCCCCACAGGGCATTTGCCACCATCCATGAGTCAGTACAGAGATAAAGTACCGGCCACTTTTCTCGTTCAGCAATGTCCAGTGCAGCCCATTTACTCCATGAGCATCAGTTGCATGATGTGTAGAGGAGACCCTGCCTTTGAACATCCAGCCCAGCACGGGAAGCCGGGGTGCCAGGAGGAGCTGTGCTTCAGTGCCAGTCACTTCTGAAGCAGCTCGAACCCCTTCATAGGCTGCCAGTATCTCTTTCTCGGGGTATAGCTGGCCTCAGATCCTTTGTATCCCCGACTCCAAAAGCCGAGGGGTCGACCTCGAGTCTCCCCTGGAGCTTTCTGCCAGAGGCTCCAGGTAGGACCGTTCTCCCCAGCTGCAGCGTACAGTACATTTTTTTACATCTGACCTGGTCCGAACAGGTCCAAGGGCTACTGTGTGAACTATCTTGCGTTTAATTTGCTCAAAGGCTTGTTGTTGCTCAGGGCCCCATTTAAAATCATTCTTCTTCCGGGTCACATGATAGAGAGGGCTTACAATCGAACTGTAATTTGGGATGTGCATTCTCCAGAACCCCACTGCACCCAAGAAAGCTTGTGTTTCTTTCTTATTAGTTGGTGGAGACATTGCTGTTATCTTGTTGATCACATCTGTGGGGATCTGTCTACATCCATCTTGCCATTTTATTCCCAAAAATTGAATCTCCTGTGCAGGTCCCTTGACCTTACTCCGTTTTATGGCAAAACCAGCTCTCAGCAGGATTTGGATTATTTTCCTCCCTTTCTCAAAGACTTCTTCCTCTGTATCGCCCCACACAATAATGTCATCAGTGTATTGCAGGTGTTCTGGAGCTTGCCCCTGTTCCAGTGAAGTCTGGATCAGTCCATGGCAAATGGTAGGGCTGTGTTTCCACCCCTGGGGCAGTCAGTTCCAAGTGAACTGGACACCCCTCCAAGTAAAAGAAAACTGTGGCCTGCACTCTGCTGGAATTGAGAAAAATGCATTGGCAATATCAATCGTGGCATACCACTTGGCTGCCTTTGACTCTAGCTCATACTGAAGTTCTAGCATGTCCGTAACAGCAGCACTCAATGGTGGTGTGACTTCATTCAGGCCACGAGAGTCTACTGTTAGTCTCCACTCTCCATTAGACTTTCGCACTGGCCATATGGGGCTATTAAAAGGCGAGCGGGTCCTGCTGATCACTCCCTGACTCTCCAGTCTACGGATCAGCCGATGGATGGGAATCAGGGAGTCTCGGTTGGTGCGATATTGCCGCCGGTGCACTGTTGTGGTCGCAACTGGCACTTGTTGTTCTTCGACTTTCAGCAAACCCAAAACAGAAGGATTCTCTGAGAGACCAGGCAAGGTGGACAGCTGCTCAATTTCCTCAGTCTCCAAAGCAGCAATACCTAAAACCCATCAGTACCCTTTTGAGTCTTTGAAGTACCCTCTCTTGAGGTAGTCTATGCCGAGGATGCATGGAGCCTCTGGACCAGTCACAATAGGGTGCTTTTGCCATTCCCTCCCAGTCAGGCTGATTTCAGCCTCCAGCACAGTCAACTCTTGGGATCCTCCTGTCACTCCAGAAATATAGATGGGTTCCACCCCTTGACAGTTTGATGGCATCAGGGTACACTGTGCACCAGTATCTACTAGAGCCTTATACTTCTGTGGGACTGATGTGCCAGGCCATCTGATCCACACAGTCCAGTAAATCCGATTGTCCCCTACCTCCACCTGGCTGGAGGCAGGGCCCCTCTAATGGTCATCACAGCGTTGGACACTTAAGTCGTGGTGAAAGGGATTATTCTCCGTTATCACAGGAGCTGGAGTAAAATCAGCTCTTCCACTCCATCTGGGAAACTGCTCACCAGAGACTGAAGACGTAGCTCTCATGGGACGATCAGTCTTAGCCCTTGCTCCCCTCTTCAATTCACTCATCTGTTCCTCCAAAGCTGAAGTAGGTTTTCCATCCCACTTTGTCATGTCTTCTCCGTGGTCCTGCAGGTAAAACCATAGGGTAGCCCGTGGCATATACCTCCTGTATCTCCTCTCTCGAACAATAGGACGTCTTTTGTTAATAGCTGAGACGTGTGTTGGTACACGTGAGGAGCTGGATAAATCAGATAGATCGTCCCTCAATTGTCTGAGGTCCTGGGACAGTTTTTCCACAGCTGAGATGATGGAAGGGGTGAGATTGTCTTCGAACTCTCGGAGTTTATGAACCATTTCATCCACTGTTAGTGGTACTATGTCATTCCAGGTTACTGTTGCCAATGAATGGGCATATGATGACGGTGCATTCCGTGTAACTTTTCACCACATGGGTCGTGTACATTCAACTTCATCTGGATCTATGGATATATCCCCATTATTCAGCTTGATGTGATAGATCATCTCTACGATGGCTGATTCCATCAGAGACTGGATGCCGTTGTCTATAGTAGTCCACTAGGCCAAACGACTCATAACATTGTCCTTGTATGGAAACCTTTCTTTCACAGCTGCCAAGACCCGCCTCCAGAGACTGAGGGACTTTTCCTCTCTTGCAATTGCTTTGTCAATTCCCCCTTCTCTAGCAAGTGATCCCAGCTGCTTGGCTTCTGTACCTTCTAGTTCGTGACCATCGGCCCCACTGTCCCAGCATCAGAGCAACCATGTGACTATGTGCTCCCCTGGTTGACGGGTAAAATCTTTTCATAGCTTGGTTGAGGTCTGAGGTTGAGAAGTTACCTCTTCTTCTTCTTCATCATGTGATGATGACTCCTGATCAGATGCTAGACCAGGTGGTGAATACATTGTTTCTTCATCTTGCTTCACCCTTCTTGCCTCTTTTTTGCTTTTTCTCTTGGGTACAGGGGCAACCAATACTGGTACGAATTGGTCCTCTGATTTGGCTGCAGTGATTATCACTGTGGTTTGAGTAGCGACTGTACTTGTTGCTGGGGGTGGTATAGCTGCTGTGCTTGGAGCTGGGGTAACCGCGCTGTCTGATGAAGTCGAAGTTTGAGCAGCTGCTGTACTTGCCACAGGGGTAGCTGCGCTGTTCATTGCAGCCAAAGTTTGCGTAGCGACTCTACTTGTCACTGGGGTGGTGAAGCTGCTGTGCTTGGAGCTGGAGTAGCTGCACTGACTGTTGCTTTGCCCTCAGATCCGCTGACATTCTTTTCTTTTTGAAGGTGCTGGATAGTGTTGAACAAGGCTCTGTGAGCATAGGCCAAGCCCCAGCACGTTGCCATGATTTGTCTGTCTCTGGTATGGTCAGAATGACCACACACCTCATTTAAGTGTTTTACTAATTCTTCTGGATTTTGCAGCTGTTCAGTGGTGAAATTCCAAAGTACTGGAGGGGCCCGCTGACCTAGATATTTGCCCATACTATCCCACACACCCTGCCACTCATGACTGTCCAGCCTCGGGAAAATCTCTTGGTCCTCCTACATCGTCGTTTGACCCCAGACAAGACCCAAACCTGACTCTGCTTAACTCTTGAAATCAGTCGTGGGCAAAACACACTGTGTATGGGTGCCAGCATGATGATCCCCATCACGATCAGCAAACAAGTCTCAACAACATTAAAAGGCCATTCAAAAACTTCAAAACTCTCAAATGTAAATGGTCTGGGGGGAGGACTGGGAGGGTAAAAGAATGTCTCCTTCACAGGTTGACCACCCGAGAAGGAGAAAAAAGATGTGTAATTGCTAAGCACTTCTATTTTATACCTCCCAAAGTATAAAGGTGGTGACCACACTGGGAACATAAGCCAGATCAGTTTCATGATCAAGTCATTACCATAAAGTACAATGAGACAAAAACCTTAGCCCAAGCCCCACACTTGAAAAACACTAACACAGCAAATACCAGATGGAAGTAAGATACAATATACTGAAACTGCGAGACCAAGAGGAACAAACTTGAGAGCCAATAAATCAGCATTGTGACGAGTGACTACTAATCCGGACAGATCTGTCGTTATCTCAACCCCTCGTGCCCCACGTTGGGTGCCAAAAGAACTGTCATGGTTTAAACCATAGCCAGACAGCTTGTTCACTCACTCCCAGTGAGTGGTGCCGGGCTGGAAGCAATCGAGGTTCCCCCCCCGGGGCTCTCCCCTTCCCCACTCCCAGAGGAACGGGGAGGAGGACCGAAAGAGTGCAACTCCCATGGGTTGAGACAAGAACAGTCCAGCAACCAGTGTACAACACAAGTCACCACTGCTACCACCAATGACAACAGTGATAAGAGAAAATAACAAGGGAAGAGAATGCAATACCACCGGCCAAGAAACGAGTCCGACCCAGAAGCTTTTGTCCTTCCGGGTAACTCCCAGTTACCCCCCACCCCGGGCATGACGTGCTGTGGTATGGAATACCTCTTTGGCTAGCCTGGGTCAGGTACAATGTCTCTGCTTCCTCCTGCTTCCCCTCCTCCCTGGCAGAGCATGGGCCTCACAAACCTTGTTCAGGGTAAACATCACTTAGCAACAACCGAAAACATCGGTATCACCAACACGGTTCCTAGGCTGGAAGTCAAAACACAGCACTGCACCAGCTACCACGAAGGAGAAAATGACTGCTACTGCTGAACCCAGGACACTGGGCCTTCTAAAAGCAAGGGAGAAACAAAAGACTCAAATACCTACAAACTGATTGGTGCTCCACAATATCCATGTGTTTCAATGGTATCATGAATGTAAAAAAATTCCCTTAACTGACTGAATTTCTCCAATTGTACGTGCATTTGGTACATAGATTTTCCCCTCAGTTTCTAGACTAAGGTCTTCTGACCAGAAACTTACTACAGAGTAACAGTATCTGTATTTTAATATTAGTCACTCTCATACCTGGAAGAATATATTTATTGAGATACAAAACACTTATCTGGCGTATAGACCCATTTTACAGCCTGGACTTTCAGAGCATGGAGATGATATGAATGCTTGAATATGTCTTCAAGACGCTGGTGGTAAGGAGTTATACCAGAAGAAGACATTCTTGAGGATTACCCTAACTTCCCCTGTTGAGCTCTAGAGGGCACACAGTACTGAGCTTCTGCAGAAAGCAGTTTTTTCAAAACTGCTTTTGGTTTTGTGATGTTCACAGGTACATTTCTGCATCATTAATACCATTACACCTCTGTGCTGTTGCCAACATTTTCTAAACTTAGATGGTTTGGATTTTAATAATTAAATTATGCAAATAGGTAATCTTTAAAAACAATCAGAAAAATTAAATCCATTCAAATTTGGAAGTTAATTTGCTTTGTAAAATCAATCCTCAAAGAATGTTAAAAGCATTTTCATGTGATAATAGGGGACAAAGTATTTGCTTTCTACATGCAAAAGCTCTCTAAAGTATATGAAGGCAGATGCACAATTCATCCTAGCATGCTATGATTAATGTAGAAGCCAGTAAAACATTAGAATATAATCTGCTTTTCGTAAACTTTGAGTTGGTTGCTAAATTTCATTTTTGGGAAAATCAAGACATTTCACAGGGAAGCAGAACCTACAGCTGTAATGAAGAAAGATGGTCTCTCAGCATAACTTTTAGCAGCTTGCTCATAATTTCCATGTCATATCTGAAAAGTAGTAGCCAATATCCTTCTAGTCACATCCTCCAAGAATTTTCTTATTATTCTCTTTCATCATCAAAGAGAACAGGGCAGTTTTCACTGCTAGAGACTAACTGCACCACATCAAAGATATTTTCATTTCTCCCATGTTTTCACTTAGCTGCCTTTAAAATTGTTTTTACTTTTTATTCTCTGGTACATCTTTTCACCATTTTCACTGATAGGCTCTATCGGCTTTTTGTAATTAATTATCAATGGCTGCATAGTTTTTACAGAAAGTCAGTGTTTCAGCTGGGACCTATAAGAATAATTGTGCCTAGCACATGCTTTGTTATGTGAATGGGACTTAAATTCCTACATAGGTCAATGCCACCCAGCTAAATAAACCGTGCTGTCCTCAGAGGGTTAGGCAGTGAAGTCCTGATTGTACATGCAGAGGGAATTTTATTAAATAAGGCATGTGACTGATTCAAAAAACTATATTTGGTCCAAAACTAAAGCCAGAATGTGATGGCACCAGAAAGAAAGTGTGAGGTGTGGTCACCAGCGGATTCTGGTAATGTCAAGGGCATCCTTGCAGTCCACCTTTTTCACTCAGGAGAAGCAGCAGAAGACAGAACAACTCCCACTAATACATGCTTTTATATGTTTCATGTTTATCAAATAGCCAGGAACTAAAAAGCCCCATGAAGAGTCCCAGGTCTGCAGCTGGTACCATTTGTGAGACCTTGGCTCTCCCTGGTTTTTATTGGGAACTGGTATTATTAGTTACTAACAGCAGTTATGTGACAACAATGGATGTACTGACAACTTGTCCCAAGGCATTTATTGCAAAATATTAATACTGAAGACATACAATCCTATTTGAAATAGTTTCAACATTGGTGTGCTGGGGTCATTCTTCTGTGTTTGGTGAAAGCACAAATACACACCATAAACAATTGTGAAAAAAAAAAAAAAGAAGTTTTAAACCAAGATTTACAGCCAGATGCCAATACCACAGAGTCATGTTTTGACAGGAAATTAATTCCAGAGTCTAGGGGTTAAACACATGTTTCAGCTCTGAGAGTGGATATTTGTGACATCAGATTCTTGCCTGGTTAAGCCTAAGGAGCAGATCCACAAAAAGAAATTAGTTTCTGCATTTGAATTATGGAGGATGAGCTCGTTTGGATAGATTTAAAAACATGGCAAATTTCAAGGCAAACCATTCCAGGTAGTATCCCCCCTTATTTATAACAATTCATTCCATTGCAGAAATGAAGCCTTTAGAATATGGGAGAGAATGAGACCTGGATTACATAATATTTAATCTAATTTGTACTAGAAAGAGTTAAATTAAGAATAAAATTAGGCATATAAGTCTTAAAAATAACAGTTTATCTGTAGAACAAGTCTATTCTTTTATGTTCCATATTATTTTACAGGATTTTTACTCTCTTTTAATCCACTTTTGTAGAACTCCTAGATTTTCTTCAAGTAAACATTAGGATTTTTATATTATTATCTTATCCAGTTAAGACTAAACAGCAAAGAATTTCCAGTCCAACAAGCAATGTGAAGAACAAAATTTTGCCAAGAAAACAAAATACTTTTGTTAGAGGAAAAAAAACTTGCATCTTACAAACTTGCTCTTACAAGTTTAGTAGATTCTGAGCTGATAGAGAATAGTTGCAGTGTGGTGCTTCTCCCCAAGGATCAGTGGTGCTATTACAATAGTCAACACCCAGCAAGCATATCTCCACTCAGAGTTCAGGCTTAGGAATTTGAGCCCTATCTCTTGAAATTGAGCTCCATTCATTCTACATCCCACCTCACATGTACCACTATAAAAAACACTTTATTGGGCAAAAAGTGTAACGTATTGGTACAAACAGAAAAGAACACCTGCCTTTTGCCACTAGGAAAAAGTACTTTAAAAGCAAGCTTTTTAAAAAATAACAATATATCTTTTCAAGTTATTTCCAACTTAATTTTTCACTTAAGTTTCACAAAACAAAAAATTTCATCCAGTATTTCAAAGGGAGAGGGAGCTGGAAAGCCAGCCACTAGCAGCAGCAGCCACCTAGCAAAAGAACTGCATCGCCCTTGGAGCGAGATGTCCCAGATTTTGCAAAAAAAAGTGCTGGTACTGTTGCTTGGGAGGTGCAAGATTAGAAATAATCTTACTCCATTCCCAAGAGGAGAGCTCCATAAGGCAAGGTGTATGATAGGGGTTAAATCATGTACGTACTGCAACTATAGCAGAGAAACCAGTTAAACTTTTGCTCGAATCTGATGTGGCCAAAACATCTGCCTATCACCTCATAAACGTCCCTACACTTCTGTTCCCTTTACAACAAAGGAATGAAGGTACATTTAAGGCACATTTAATAGCTAGCAGGTGTTTGGCTGTCAAATGCCACATCTGGAGAAGCTGTGTGCTGTTAATGTGAACAGAAACAATTTAACAGTTTTGCTTAATTTCAGGAATTACACAAATCACAACAACAGAAGAGGTGAGTGTTTTTAATGGAAACACATCTGTTTTTTTTGAAAATAAGCAAAAATAAAAAATTGGGGGGCGGGGGGGAGAGGGGGAGCGGGGGAGGGCAGTGGTTAAGTGAAGCCGCACCTAATCCATCCCGTCTCAGTAGAGAAGTAAAGCTAACTGATACACAGGCACTTAGTGTCTCCCAGCCTTTGACTATTTCTCTCAACAAATATGCAACATGTAAAAAGACAACAACTAACTGGTTCACATTAAACGCCACATTCCTTATCACATGGTGCTGTTTCCCTCTGAGCTGGGAGGTTCCTATTCTCTGGGACAGGGTTTCAATGTTGCCACACCACTCCTGTACCCTATACAGGCTGTACATCAGGAATGTATCATTCCCCTTCATTGGGATCTTCTGCTTAATTATACTACCAAGACCATAATCAAATTTCTTCCTGATGGACTGCTGTTAGGCTGAGTTCCAACCTCAGGAAAGCCAATTAAATTTTTTTTTACCAACTTTCTCAGGCTTTACATGAGCCATGAGCAAGTTACAGATGTCTGTCTCTCTAAAGAAGAAGTAAATGGAGCACTGTCACCCAGACTCATCACCCAGGACTCACATAGTTGCGTGTGGATCACTAACAGAAAGGGAAGTGTTGTCATGAAAATCAATCAAATGGAAAGCTCAGACAAGCAGAGCAAGCAGGTGCTTTCTGAGCAGATGAATTCTCCCACTGAAACGCATACATGCAGGAAGTTGGTGGGAGACGGCAGGAAAGCACTGAAAGAACTGAAAACTAAGAGTTTAAAAAACAAGAATAGTGACAAATCTGGGTTTGGCTGTTTTTTTTTTTTTGGTGTGTGTTTTTGTTTGTTTGCTTGTTTATTTGTTTTGGGGTTTGTTTTTGTTTTTGTTTTTTTCCCAGTGCTTGCTCTTTTTCTATGAAGTCAAATAACCAGAAAAGCTGGTATGCCTTCTAGGACATTTTCTTAGCCTCAGTAGGGACCTTGTTGAAAGGATTCCCTTCCACAGCCCTTTCTGACTAGATGCTTGCCCTGCAGATATAGCTTGAGCATGATGAGTCGATTCAGGTCTTACATATAATGATTTCTGTGGGAAGCTATGATTCTGATGTAATTACATGGCTGATGTTTTTACTTTCCACTACTATTCTTTCTTCTCCTGAATTGGGCATCACCACAAATAGAACAAGACTTATGCTAATCCCATTTACCCCCTAGTTCAGCCTCAGCCAGGATCTGGATGCAGCACCAACACCTTTCCAACCTGGGCTCACAGCTGGGCTGCACCCTTGGAGGAAAGCAAGTCCATGATTCATTTGGGTCTGTCTCCCACACAGGCCTGAGGTATTTTCAGTGATGTACTAACAATGCTAGCAAAATCAACAGATGAACACCATTGGGAAATGCAGCCAAGAAATTTAATGTACAGTAGCTGATGGAAGACTGTCAAGTCAAGCCAACTTCTTGCTGGTGATAGCTGTTAGGCAACAGAGCTGAAAGGCAGAGAAAGCTTGCTGCACAGCTGTTTGCAGCATAGGCCTGGGGCTTGAACTGCCAGCAACTGGCATACAGTTTCACCAGGGGTGCCATTGCCAGATGGGAACCTGAGGCCTCCTTCTCTTCACAGGTTGGAGTCAAACTACACTGGCAGCAGTTCACAATGTCCTAAATAAATGGGAAATCCCAGCCCACAAGGGATGTCAAATCCAGTTATTTCACAATAAACTAACCTGGGAAATATGCTTCTTACAGGAAGAAAGGAGGTTAAGGTATTATTTCTTAGGCTTGCCCAAACAATTTACAGTTACCTTAAAACAATTTCTCTTTTTATCTCTCTCTCAAACCCACACACTATACTTAATGCTTTTTAATCCTTCTCAGCTACCTCAAAAATACTTACTTGTTTTTGGCCAGAGGTCATCTTGCAGAATTCAGCATTCATGGAAACACTTGGCACCATCACTTTTCTTAAAGCTCCTTATTAGTCACTGACAGTCTTAGAAAGGCATTGCCATCATCCCAGCCTCATTAGAGGCTGCAACCATAATGTGACCTCTTTATCTCTATATCCTACAGTACAATCTCTTTTACTGCCATTATCAGTAGAACCACAAACAATCTCTTTTATTGCCATTACCATTAGAACCGATACTAGTTCATAAAGATGCAGGTGCTCAAAGAGGTTGTGCAATCTCCATACTAGGAGATGTTGACAAGTCAACTAGACAGGCCCTGTATTCTCTCGCCCTGTTTTGAGCAGGTGGTCAGTCCAGATTATGTCCAGAGATCCCTTCCAACCTGCACTATTCTCTATGATTTTGCTCTTCTCAGTATAGTTCCATCTTTCATTTATCTAAACAGAACTGATACAGATCTCCAGGGGGGGAGAGGAATGAGAAAAAAAAAATGTACTAACCTGGATCTCTGGAAGAGAAAATAATTGACATATGCACAAAACACAACTATATATTTCTAGTAATGCAATGTAAATTACTTTTTAAAAAATAAAAGTTTGTCTATGTAAAATTAAGATAGTTAATACCTTTCCATCTCAATACACTGATGGGGGCACAGTTCTAGTCAATCCTCTGCATCTTTATTCTTCCCCTTGAGCTGCTCACAGGGAACCTATTAAAAACAGGGAGAGAAAAAAAAAAAATCAGACTTCAAGAAAAAAAAGACTAACAGTCTAGGAAGAAAAATTTAAGTACATGATTACAACAAGAAGAGAGAACTGTATCTTGCTTGCATTTCTGTTTTTCTATTCATATATTATAAATGGCTGATAAGCAAGCCAAGAGTCTACTTCCCAGCGTCATCCTTTCTCAAGTCTACCACTCTGTCAGGGACAGTCTTGCAAGGGTAGGAACAGTAACTCTGGGTGCAGTGGCAAGAGTCTACCCAAGGAACAAAGCTGTCAGCAGTCAGAGGAACATTGGAAGTCTTGCAAAAAAGGACTTTTATTATTTATCCTACAAGAATCAACTATCTTACATGCTCTGGAGTTTAAGTGTGTTTTCATGCTAATGAGAAAATTCATATGCTTCATCAAAGCATCCAGTAAAATTACTGCTCCAAATCTAAAAGGATTTGAGTAATATGTCTGATTAAGATCACTTGGAGAGAAAAGGAGTTGTTGTGCACAAGCATGTTGCTCAAGAATGATAAAATCTCCTAATAACCTTTCCTCTGGTCAGAGCCACTTAGTGTCTAGCACTGCATTTCCAAAAAGAAAGGATACAAGAAAATAAAACACCCCTCCCAGAGAACAGGACACACACCAGGGAAAAAATAAGCAGTCCACATTCAGATATTCCTTTTTGGATGAAAAATCCAACAGGGAAAACAATAATGTTTAGTTGTTTTGTTTTTAATTTTATGAGGCACCACCCACTCTCCATCACAAGTGGGAGAACAGATGGCAGAATGAATGAGCCAATGCCCCCTCATGCAGAGGAATCATTATCCTCCTGTGCTGCAGGTGGGTAACAGCCCTGGGTATGCTTCTGCAGGCTATGGGGGACATCTCTAGCTCAATAGAAAAAGAGCCCAGAAGCCTTATTCTCCTCTTCAGATCAAAATTACAAACTGTATCATATGATAGTTGCTGGAATTAGAAGACTGGCAGGTTTCATAAGATCTACTGTAAGGATACTTACAATTGTGACCACTGGAAAAAAGTGGGGAGCCATAAAGAGTGAAACCTGCTATTTATAAGCAAGTAAGTGTTCACTTACAAGTCACTGTCTTTATTGGTAACATCAACTTAATGTGAAAACACAGCTGAACATTTTATAGAAACCATGCTGCTTCATCTATGGGCAGAGCAGAAATTTAAAATGAAAGGTCGCCAGGAGAAGAACTGAGGTGTTTGGCATCACTCCCCCCTCCTAACTCCCATTCCTGCAGGCATTTCACAGATTTCACATGTATCTGGTAATCACTAATTACAAGGATCCCATTAACAAAAAAAGTCAATTCAGTTTCATGTGAAACTTGACTCCATCTTGCCTAAGTTTTATGAGTGTCTGTTTAATCATAACAAAAACATGCTGAAGTATGGAAAGCTGTGTTAGTTTGCTTTCAATGGGAGCTGCACATACTGGGTACTAATGAGAATTAAGCCTTATCTTGGTGCCTAAATTTGGGTTTTAGGTGTCTAACTGAAGAACAAAATTTGTAAAACATTGACCTAGAACGAACACCCCCTGCAGCCACTGAAACAAGAACAAATAAAATTACTAAATGAAATCCGACCATGCTTGTCGGAATTAAAAAAACAACAAAAATCCTTCATATTTCAGAATGCCCCCCACCTCTAATTCATCCCACTGGGCTTAGACATTTTGGCAGTCTCAGCTGCATTTGACAAGTTACACCTAGCATTGCAGCCCATGTGCTGGAAAACAGGTCATGTGAAAGGGATACAGGTTAGCAGTTGCTGAAAAGACAACACCTGTATTGTTAAAATTCATGCAAGAAGCAAGGAAACTTCTGGAAAACTGAAAGGGAAGAAAAAAAAAAAGAAAGTAGTGAAGAATACAGAGAAAGCTATTTATCAAATATGTCTGTTCCTGTTCACGGACTGGTGAACCAGGTCTGTGAGATTGCTGCACACTCCCCTGCTGGAAACCTGTAGTGCGTACTCCAGGTTTTCCATGGCACAGCTCTGCAGAGCTGGGAAAACACACAGAAAGAAGCTGCTAAAGCCAGCAATTCCCAAATCTCTCTGTGGTCCAGCTGCACACCCAACCAGCACAAACAAGCTGCTCTCCAGAAGTCCTGTCGCTAACATCTGCTGGGGTGGGGTTATCCCCTCTGCCCCTGCTGCTTGACAAAGAATGCTGTACATCTTCTGACTCTTAGTCATATGCAGATGTTGCAGTGTGTCCCTCAGTGCTGGGCACCTTGATTTAATGCATGCCTATACAAGCCAGCGCAGCTATCAGAAGCTATTAGATGGTCAGAGCATGGGAGTACATCCACCCTCTCCTACCCAGCCTAAGATATGGGGCAAAGTAGTAAAAAAGTGTCTGTACTGAAAGCCAGCAAGATCGGCCCAGCGGAGTATGGCCAGGCTAATGCCAGCTCAACATCATTGTCACTCACTTCGATTTGCCTTTACTGTTTCCCAAACTGATGCACAAGGGCGTGCTACTGGAGAGTAACGGCTTTGCCTTTCCTTTCTGATGGGCTTTTTGGTAAAGTATGCCAATTCTGAAGAGCCTTTTTTTTTTTAATAATTTCTAATTCTTCACAACAGAAAAAATTCTCCGCAATGAGTCTGACCTGTGTTGGTAGCACAGGTTGTGCTAAATCTAAATCTACACTTATGAAATTGAGTGAAAGAGATGCAACCAGGTTATCATACCATGTTGTAGTGGTTTAAACTCAGCCACGCAGCTTATTCACTCACCCACACCCCCTTCTTGCCCTCCCCCTACTCCCGGAGGGACGGAGAGGAGAATCGAAAAGAATGCAACTCCCACGGGTTGAGATAAGAACAGTTTAGTAACTAAGGTATAACACAGATCACTGCTGCTACCACCAATAATAATAATGATAAAGGAAATAACAAGGGAAGGGAATACAACACCTCAGCACCAGCTGACCAATAACTCACCCCACTCCCCCTAG
The DNA here is from genome assembly GCF_028554395.1 of Pezoporus wallicus. NCBI lineage: Eukaryota > Metazoa > Chordata > Aves > Psittaciformes > Psittacidae > Pezoporus > Pezoporus wallicus. The sequence goes on from NW_026635832.1 coordinate 36,314, forward strand.
CCGAGCACCGACCGATACCTCATCCAACCCTGCAGTCCCTCGCCCTTTCAGGTAACACTCAGTTACATCTGGGCATGACGTGCTTTGGTATGGAATACCTCTTTGGCTAGCTTAGGTCAGGTGTCCTGTTTCTGCTTCCTCCCGGCTTCCCCTCCTCCCTGGCAGAGCATGAGGCTCACAAAGTCCTTGGTCAGACTAAAATATCAGTGTTATCAGCTCTGGTCCCAGGCCGAAAGTCAAAACACAGCGCTGCACCAGCTACTAAGAAGGAGAAAAATGACTGCTACTGCTGAACCCAGGACAGTATCCACCCCTTACTCCATACCATTCACGTCATGCTCAGATCCCACATTTTCAATATACCATTACTCTTATCTCAGTGCGCTCTTATCTTAGTGCATGGACCAGTCCCTATAAAGCTGCTGAGTCCATCTGGTCCATGATGTCAGGCTCCATCTCTTGTAACAGTCTTTCAGAGCAGGAGAGGCTGTGTGCAGTGTTCATACTCGTGAATCATCCGGGCAATAGTGTCCATTGCTAAGTCCACCCCTCGATCATGAGTCCATCCCTATGTTGCATCTCTGCTCTGCTGGCCTGAAGTGCCATGGGCCCACCACTCAAAATAATTCACTGTCCCCTTCAGGAGTTTTTGCAGCTTGTTGCTGGGGACTCTATACAGTTGCCTTCCTTCTCCGATGCTTCCAAAGCACTGGAGGAGCCCAGCGGACTAGATACTCGCCCACACTGTCCCACACACCCTGCCACTCATGACTGTCCAGCCTTGGGGAAAATCTCCTGGTCCTCCTATATCGTCATCTAACCCTAGACAAGACCCAAACCTGACTCTGCTTAACTTTTGAGATCAGACAAAATGGTCATGGGTAAAACACAGTTTGTATGTGTGCCAACACGCTGATCCCCATCACAATCAGCAGGAAGGTCCCAAGGGTACCCAAAGGCCATTCAAAACCTCAGAACTCTCAAACGATGCTGCTGTACTTGTCACTGGGGCTGGTGTAGCTGCTGTGCTTGCCGGCTCTCCCACCACCAGCTTCCTTTTTTCGGAGTCCAGATCTTCCTCCTCTGCCTTGCCGGTAAATGCTGTGTGGTCTCTTGCATCCTCCTGGCGCTCGGCAGACGGCTTCCGGGGAATGCTCTCGGCTGTCATGGGACTGTGCTCGGCCTCGGGGATCGGCTCCTCTGCAGGGCTCAGCTCCTCTGCCGCCTTCTCCCGCTGCTCGGCAGCCGCCTCCTTCTGCTCCTCGACTGCCCCGACCTCCTCCACCTGCAGCCGCTCCCTGCCGGCCTCCAGCCTCCTTGGTCCCAGGGTCCGCTCTCGCGGGCCGCTTCGGCTGCCACTTGCTCCCGGTGCCGCTTCCCCTCGGCTCCCCGCAGCCTCACGAAGACGGGGGCAAGGACGAGGGCCAGGATGGTGAAGAACATCGGGACGGCCAGGTACAAGTCCACGGCCACAGTCGTCCCGCCCTGCTGCTGGAGCCTGCCTGTATTACAAGTCATTGCCATAAAGTACAGTGAGACAAGAACCTTAGCCCAAGCCCAACACCTGATGAACACTAACACAGCAAATACTGGCTCTAAGTAAGTTACAACATTCTGAAACTGTGAGATCAAGAGAAAGAACTTTGAAAGCCAATAAATCAGCATTATGATGAGTGACTATTAATCTGGTCAGATCTGTCGTTTTCTCAACCCTTTGTGCCCCACGTTGGGTGCCAAAAAGAACTGTAGTGCTGTAGTGGTTTAAACTCAGCCACGCAGCTCCTCCACTCCCCCCCCCCCTCCCCGTGTCCTGCCCCTACTCCCGGAGGGATGGAGAGGAGAATTGAAAAGAATGCAACTCCCACGGGTTAAGAACAGTTTAGTAACTACGGTATAACACAAATCACTACTGCTACCACCAATAATAATAATGATAAGGGAAATAACAAGGGAAGGGAATACAACACCTCAGCACCAGCCGACCGATAACTCGCCCCACCCCCTCCCAAATGAGCACCGACCCATACCTCATCCAACCCTGCAGTCCCTCGCCCTTCCGGGTAACACTTAGTTACATCCTGGGCATGACGTGCTTTGGTATGGAACACTTCTTTGGCTAGCTTGGGTCAGGTGTCCTGTCTCTGCTTCCTCCCGGCTTCCCCTCCTTCCTGGCAGAGCGTGAGGCTCAGAAAGTCCTTGGTCAGACTAAAACATCACTGTTACGGGCTCTATTCTCAGGCTGAAAGTCAAAACATAGCGCTGCACCAGCTACTAAGAAGGAGAAAAATGACTGCTACAGCTGAACCAAGGACACATGTGCAAGTGTTTGTTACCAAGACTATAATATGCAATGTAATGCTGTAGGTTTTTATTAGATCAGACAAATTAAAACGATGATGGATAAAACTGAGTTACCTCAAAGATTAAGACTCTAAAAGAAAGGGGTTATAATGGTCATGTAAATGATTGATCAGCATTACATAAATTTTCTGCTTTCTGTCAAGGGTTTTATGAACATGAACAACCTGAAGTAAAACAGTATCAGTTTTGCTCACATATTTATGCGGTTTCACAATAATTGAAAAGGTTCAGTAAAAAGTGTGCAAGATTTCCTTGGTGCTCATCCACTAACTTTATCAGTGGTGCAAGCCCTAAGTACTTCCTACATATATACCCAAATAGGCCAAAAAAAAAGCACTTTTTGGTTAGTGTATTAATTTGCATTAAAAATGATCAGGTCTTACACATATAAAAGACACATTTCAAAAGAATAAAAATACATGGCTCAAGAATGACTAGATGACTCATGAATTCTAATGAAATCTTAATTCTAAAGGCAATCACAGCCAGACAGGCACTCATCACACTGGAGTTTCAGCATGTTATGCAAAATGCATTTCACAGACATCCATACTGGAAATGTTAAATCCTGCACCGCTCTTGACCCATTCTCTTTTGCTTTCTCCAAGTCCAGTTCTAGCTTAAGAGCATTCTATTTTCCTAAAGCTTTGCTCATTTCCCCAGCCCCACTCTGTAATTTACCTGTTATTCACCTGTACCAAAGCAATATTTTGTTGGAATGCAACATAAAACAAGTGTCAGAAATAAGCCAGCCAGAGGCAGAGAAAGAAAAGGATATTTTTGATGTGCCTTTTCCTACCTAAATCAGCTCAATGATTCAATTTTACAGACCAGCACCATAAAGGGACATACTGTCACAGTGGAGAGAGCAGAAAACAGCTAATACATCTAATAAATGGAAGCATATACCAGCAAATTATACATAAAGAATAAACCCATTAACAAGTTAGCCTTTCAGTGATACCCATTTTTGTATTGCAAAATATCCAGAGCATGTCACAGCCAGACTGAGTAAACTTACCTCATTTAAGTACTACCCATATTGCAAAATACCCCTGAAACAAAGTGGAACGTATATAATCATAAATGCTGTTGAAAAACAAGCCAGTAGGTTATACATTAATTGTGTGTGGGTGTTGTGTAGGAGGAGTGGGAGGAAGAAACAGATTATTACTGTAAACGTGATCAAAATTGAAGAACTACTGAAGAAATAACATTTGATAAAAGAGATCCTAAACACCACTCACTGAAGCTAGTCTGAAAGAAGAATAAAGCCTTGAAGATTTTTTCTTCTCTTAAGAAATAAAACCTTGTAACATCTCTGTGACCTCCTCCTACCTAGATATTCCCAGGTTTGATACTCTAATAGCACTACTGAGCAGTGAAGCCAACTTTGAAACACCCACTGCATTCCATGGCTTTCTGCTTTTGCATTCAGTGCTCTTTGTTGAAAATGCAGCTTCAGTCATATAAATGCAGCATGAGCAAAAGCCACAAATACAGCAAGATTGGCCAGTTCTCTCCTTCCCCTGTTATTTCCTAATGAAGTGCTGAAACCTCAATATTAGGCAGTCTATAACCAAAATTTAATATCCAAAGCTTGATTTTCGCCAGAAATAAAGAGTGGTTAGGTTGCTCAGTTTTGCCTTACCCTATTTTGTTCAGATAAAATGAAACTGTACCTGCCCTATGTGATGCAGGAAGATTTAATGTCAAATACATAAAACTGATCTCACTAATAAGTACACTTCCCCTTGGTTAGGGTAACAGCAGGTTCAGAACAGCAACTGCCCCAAGGAACTTAATTCGCAGATGCCTTCCCATGAAGCTGTGATGTCCACAGCTGCATAAGGAGTCTATTTATGTTTCTTGAGTTACTATGCAGCAACCGAAGTAAATTAAATCTCAAGATAAGAGAAATCCCTTGAAGTGGACCAGACAGAGGAACTGTTAACTGCTACACACTATTTCTATCCAGAACTGAATGCCTGGCTTTCAGCATAGAGCAGATGGGACTCCAGAGCAGCTCTGCACTGTGGGTTCCCTGGAGTCAGTCCAGGGAAGGAAAATGTGCAATGTAATCTCTGTATTTGCTTTGTTGTACTGGATGTAGCAGGGTGACTGCATAGAGAGACAGTGTCTGCTTTACAGCTCTTCAGTTCTATCAGTGGTGGGCCTGTACCAATGGCTGTGTGAAAACGCTTCTGTTGACACACACAAACTAGTTGAAGTAGCAGGTACAAAACACTTCTTTAAACTAGACAGTCTTGTTAAAAATCAATATACTACTTTTTTTTACTAAGTTGAAACAGACAGAAAAACACATTTGTATTTAAGCTGTCAAGAACCATCATCTAAAAGTGAGAAACTTACTCCCCAACGAGTATAAATCACTTCTTCAAGCAGGAATTAGTGGCATAAATGTTATCAAAAAATAACCACAGTCATGCCCAGGGCTCGCGTGACACAGACCTGCATTTGAACTTACTATACCAGTCATTCCACATGGTCATTCGCACAGACGAGTTTAAAGCATACAAGCTAATTTGAAAGGCTACAAAACATGAGTTCAGTATAAAAAATATCATGACTATACTTCCAACACTCATAAGAGTCACATAAGAAGTGACCAGAGGAAGCTTTAAATTATCAAGCCATCAAAGCCATGCACAGCATACCTCCAAACACCCTCAGTGCTTCTCTGGATTCCTGTAGTCACCCTCTCTCTAAAATCACCAGAGGCCACAAAATTTAAAAGAAAAAACTGCCAACCTCTAATTATTAAAAGGTGATGAGTTCAGGAACTGGGAAGATTTAAGCTTTTCTGTTTTGGGGAGGTTTACGACATATTAAAAAAAACCCAAAACATTAATGACTTCAGTTTGATGGTTCAGACATTTAACAAGAGTTCAGATTTACTGTCTGACAGTGAAGACAAAAAAAGTATTTTAAAAACTCCACCAAAACCCAATGGTACCGGCAACTTCCACTTCTCAGAGCAGTATCCTATTCACTCAGCTCCACATCAGTCTCTTTTTCTTACTCTGATCTCTAATTTAGTTTTACTTAAGCATTTATAAAAAGTATAACAGCCTCCACAAGGGAGGTTTGAAAGCAATCCAACAGCAAAAGCTCAGTAGCAGTTCTCTAGAGCACTGTCTCAGGAGGTAAGTGGCATGTACTCAAATCCTTCCAAGGAGCAAAAGAAATCAAAGCCAAGAGATACATGTCTGAGGTGAAATGCCTTTTTCTTTTTTTTTTTTTTCCCACTGGATGACTGACTAACAAGGGAATAGCATTACTTCTTCCTCGGCGACGCATTCACTCAGAGTATGGTGAATTTAGCCTTTTATGGCTTTGGCTTTCACTACACTCAAACACAGCTTCCAACTGTGAACTGACCAACAAGCTTAATTTTTATAGGACTGGAAAAGTAGTTTGAGGGGTTATTGTCATTTTGTCATCATCTGTCACCTCAGTGACAATGATGGGACTAAAATGGAAACTTGCAATGTGTGCTTTTTGTGGGTTTAATATCCATCACCTGTTCAAATGAACCACTGTGGTTTCTGCTAGAAGACCAGGAACAATCAGGTTTCTCCTCGTCCAGGACCAGGCAAAGCCAGGACTGTTAAGCCCTTAAGGTCAGGTGCCTTCTCACCTGAAAGGCTGCCTACCATTCCATGAGTTAAGTGACCAAGGCACCAATTTATTTTGGGAAGCATTCCCTGAATAAAATGCAAAGTGTTTACAAACATTTTAACTGGACTTACTCCAAGCACCACATGTTTACTCTCTCGCTGGCCTACTTGTAGCACCTCTCACCAGCCATGCCCAAAACATATGTGGGGAGGGATGAGGTGTTCTGTCAGCTGCAGCAACAGCTGCCTTCTGCAGATACTAACACAGAAGAACAACTGCTAGGGCTGAATAGGGCCTTAAGATCACCCAGTTCCAACCGCCACCACCGTGGGCACGGATGCCTCACACTAGACCATGTCTCCCAAGGCTTTGTCCAACCTGGCCTTGAACACTGCCAGGGATGGAGCATTCACAGCTGTTTTGGGCAACCTGTTCCAGTGCCTCACCACCCTCACAGTAGCTTCTTCCTTGTATCTTACCCAAACTTCCCCTTCATTGTTGCTTCCAGAGAAGGAGGTGAAAATGTGGGCTCTTCCTATCCTGTTAACACCAGCTTAACAGCCACCTTGGCTCAAACAATTCTATTGTTTCATTTTTAACTTCTGTAAATGTTAGTGATATGAAAGTAATGACATTTTCATCACAGCAAAGCAGGATGTTTTGTGGAGGCAGAGAAAGTAGTCAATGGAAAAATTGAAAGGGGAACACTTTCTCTTTACCTCCAGTGGAAAACTGAGGGGGTACAGCAGAAACCACATGAACGTCTTTTTATCTGACCTCCCCACTCCCCCCATACAGGAGAGGAAAACCCCTTTGGCTACACCATACATAACTGAATAATAAAAACTTCATTGCTTCTTATGCATACCCAAGCCACTTATCTAAAGTTCAGATTGGATGGCTGCTGTTCAATTATTTTATTGTCCACTGAAGAACTGCTTGCCATAGGGGAAAAATAAGGAAATGAGTTAGAGAAAATTTAATATAATGCAAAGACGGCAACTTAAAGTATGAGATCCTAGGTGATTTGTAAAGGTCTTAATTGCCATGTAAGTGTTATTCAGGAGAGAAAAGACAGCTATGAGGAAGAAAGGAGACAGGAAAAAAAGCAAATTCCAAGTGCTCAAAATTTTTGGGACTTCAGTATTCTGTGGAGGAAGCTGAAAAGAGATTTGCTGTCCAGGAAGTTACTGAGATTTAGTTTTAAGTTTATAGTTTGATACTATGCTTTGGCATTTGGAATTCATCCTCCTGAAACAAGATGGCTTGCTGTTCTCAACACAAGCACTACTGACTGGCTGTCTACAGCTGTCCCCCTCCTTTAGGTACACCAATGAGAACTGCTCCCACACACTTACATTTCTATCAGGCAAAAAAACTCTCTTCTGCTTCTGTCAGAAATAGGTTGATTGCTATCCTCTTTTTTTTTTGTTTCTTAAACAGGTTCATATGCCCCAGATCAAGAAATAGCAGTATGAGAGTCAGTCACAGCTGTCAAATTTTTGGGGTAAACCAAACAGTTAAAGGTGATGGTACCTCTTATTCACATTTGATAGAGAACTGAAATACATTTTTGTGCTCACAGCAGTGACTTTCCCAGGGAAGAAAATACTGCAACCCAGTTATACCCTAAATTTTAATGAACTGCTTTGATTTTTAGTTTGGACTCAAGCAGTATTTGCCCGAGATACACTAAACCTCAAGGCATTTCCCACCCATCTTGTTCCTGCGCCCCGTGTAGCTAAATGCTTAGCCACAAATTAAAGACCACCCACAACAAATTCTTCCTTCCTTACAGAAAAAATGGAAACGTCACAGTCCCTTTATGACTCCTTAGATGGTAGTTCAATCAATTCCTTATTATTACTCAAATACATTCTCTTGCTAGATTTTTCACTAGATTTTCTTGAAGATATTAATGAAATTAACATTATAGCAAGCATAAAAACAGGTTTTACAGCATGCCAGCAGCTGGTTCCAGCAGTGTATCACTTCCATCATGTTTGTGAAGATCAAAATCTTAAGCACACAGATAGTGTCATGAAGGTTTGAATACAAACCTTTTTTCTGGACAATAAGGTCACCTTGCTTCCTGCTGCTTGCCCATCCATTGGTTTCTACCACTTTTTTTTAATGAAATACTGCAGTGTTCCAGCTCTGGTCCAAACTGGAATGCAATTAATTTTAGGCAATGTCTCAATCCTCCATGAAAAGGATTTCTTTATCTGCATAAGCTTCAGAAAGACTTGTCTCCTATCTATACATAGCTTAGCCTGCTCACCAATAAACAAGGCAGAAAAGTCAACTCTGAAGCCATACTAAGTTTCCTACTCTGTACATCAGTGAAATTTTAAAGCAACATCTAATGGTTTGACACAAATGTGACCTTTACCTCATGGATAAATGGTATTTTCAGATGAGGCTAAGGATTTTCACCCAGATTCAGGGACTGCTAAAAACTGCAAGTTGCAGACACTTCTCTGCTTTTGCTTTCTCTTGACTGAGCTACAACAAGATCAGGCAAAGAGTCCAGAGGACGTACACACATTAAACTACTACCAAATAGTACAGAGAGTTTCCTCCACAAGATGATCTAGCACGAAATGAGTTCTTGGTCTCTGACTTCAAGATGTTCAAAGCTGAGCACATGAGTACATGGAAAGAATGGAGGATTACCATAAACACCGTTGCTGCCCACACTAATTGTAAGACGCATTCTCTTGACACTAACCCGTCTTTCTAAGATAGACTGTACAAAAATGTCTGCTTCAAAGTATGTCAAAAAAACACTAAAACTAACCACTCTCTTCACTGTCCTTGGTTGTCCCCCGGTATAGAGCTCTGTGAAACTCAAGCACAGCACTTTTTGGTCACATTAACTAAAGCATCATTGGAAGTTGACGATCATGGTAAGGAAACACTAGGGTGATACTGAATAAGGTAATGCATGGTAATACGTAACTGTATAGTACACAAAAGTTTGAAAAGTAAGCTTAGCCTGCTTTTGTCAGCTACCACCAGTCTTACAGGCTGTAAATTTTCAGCTGAGCACAGAAGCTACAAGAGTCTGGGTTAAAAATCAACGGAAAAATGAAGTAAGGCCTGATGTACCCAGTGAAAGCTCAATTTTGCCCTCACTACAGGTGGCTGAATAGAGGAAGATGCCTTCACCTGGGTTTGCTGCTGACCAAGGGAAAATTAAGGTCTTGTAGGAGGTATCTTGGCTGCTGGTGACCACTTCAGTTGAGACTTGTAGTCTTACTTAGCTTCTCTGGAGGATCTGATGACCTTTCCATACCAGTAATACTCCTCAAAACACTGAAGCAGAAGTTCCCTTCCTGTCTCATATTCCTCCCACCAGCTTCGTCCCCTTATGCCCCCCCTCCCCAGTGTATGAATCTAATTTTCCTTTTCTGTGAGATCAAGAATATCTGCTTATAATTTTACTACATGGTGTGCAAGACATACAAGTGTGTGGTAGAGCTAATTACCACATTGGACAGAGCTTTCTTGTTGTTAGATGCCAGATCCAAATATTCCTAGTGCAGCTCTCCATCACGCAGGCATGCCAACTCACCTACACACACACAAAAATGAATCCATAAAGACAAACATTCCTATATGTTGTCCTACAAGAAAACTGCCTTAGAGCTGTTTCCTGTGACCAAAAGAAAGGAATAAAAATGAAGGGACTGCTGACCTTAGACTATTTCCACCTCACATGACCTTAATCTTATGGAAACTGAATCTTTGTGCAATTCAGGTTTTACTCATAAAACATAGGCAGCAGCAGTATATAGGCACTGGGGAACAATCGAGAAAAATGCAAAAATTCTTTGAACAGTAAAGAAAAATGTTGTTAAAACAATTTTTATAAATAATGGAAGGAAAAGCCATTTGCTGTAGTGGAGATAAAGTTCTTTTTTTCTTTATTGTTTTCCCTTAAAAAGAAAGGGAGGAGGGGAAAGGCAAGTGCTAGGATGCAGTAGCAAACATAGTTTTACTTCCCTTATGTACTTTCCCAGCAATTACAGGCTAGGAAAAGAGATTAAGTACTGAAGATCATTTTATAAAGTAAGAAATACATAGTTTCCTATTAATTACAACATTACTCTAAACTTTCGCAGTATCTCTCTGTTCATCCTACTTTTAAGGAAGCATTGCATCACAGCCAATGAATCTGGTAAATACCCCATTTATACCTGTCCTTCAAGCATTTGCAAGCATTCAAGCGCAGTTCCACTTCATTTCCCTAAAAAAACATATTCAGCATTTGCAAACCCAAGATGGACATTGAAAAGCAATTGAATACATGAGAGGATTATTCAGATGAGGCATTCTACCACGGGAGAAAAATAAGAATGATCATAGAAATGAAAATATTTGACAATTAGCAGTTTACAGCCTAATCCAAATGTCACAGTGCCCTTAATAGCCTATGTATAGATCCCACTATGTAAATAGGGTGCATAAGCTTCTATGCTATGCATGGAATCTTTTCACTTTTCAGAAGTGACAAAAGCATCCAGGTCCAAATTTCCAAAAACACCATACTCTGTGCTATGCACCTAAGCACTATATGAAACTGTCAAGATTACACTCAACCAGTCAGCTCCCAGTAGCCACATTTTATCCAAGCTTGAGTTCAAGCCAGACCACAGCTACACATTCCTAACAGAAGTCAGATGAGAAACCCAGCTTGAGCCACCACACTGCCAGTTCACACAAACATCTGAGATCCACAGACAGGCCTCTGGTCCCTGAAGACATCAAACAAATCACTCCACCCAAACCTGGCCTTGACCCCCCCCCCAGATCCATGTGGGTGTTGCACTTTGATGAGGGTCAACAGTTTCTTCTCAGCATAACGTGAGCCAAGCCGCCATCAGATTCCAGACCCAGAGTGTCGCCACCTGAGCACCTCCACACCACACCACCCTGGCTGGCAGAATCTGTGGGGCAGCCCAGCTCCCAGGTCCTGCTACCCTAGGAGGATGGCCCCTAATCAAATTAGACTATATAGGGCATTGGTATAAGATTCTGAGTCGTTAGCACTTAAAGGCGTTTGAGGAGAGGTAAACCCAAAAGCATTTTGCAGGTTGAGGGATAGAGGTGTGTATATCCTCCCACTTATCAACATACTTTTCATGCTGCCAGGAAACAACTACCTCCCAAGTCACCAGTTCAGAGCAAGGCCCCTTAAAAGCATTCTTCCAAAGGAAATCCCCTCACCTTCAGTCAAGAGTATTTTTTCAAATGTTCTGTCTTACAGTATTAGTTAAAGGCCATAAGAAATTGCACATCTTTGTGGCTTTTATTATTTCCTCTACAGCAGTATGCTGTAAAACCAGTAGTGAGACTCTTTTTAAAACTCAAGTGTTACTGTGAGTCCTTCAGCAAACTCACAGTCCTTTTCAAGGCTCAATAACCACCATACCTCAATATATAACCACCATCCTTCATACCTTAACATTCAAAACATTGATAGAATTTGCTTTTAAATTGTGCCTTTTGTGGTTGTTTGGGGTTTGTTTTTTTTATTGCATTCCTGGACAGCCTAGAATAAAATTGGTACTGCTGAGTTCTGTTTAAAGAACTGTTAGAACCAGAAAAGGATGAGAAAAAAAAAATTATTTCCAGGAGGGCTTTCCACATCCAAAAGCAGCTCAGAACTAGTGCTGAATAAAGAGGTGGCTGTTACGAGCAGAATGGGGGAATCTGGATTATTGCCTGTGAAGCTCTCAGGAAAACTCTGAAAATAAGCAAGGAAATCCAGAGATGAAATGGGGAGCAAAGTAAGTGTTCAGAGAATGCACTTGGATTGTCTGTGTATCTCTGAGGACATGAGAAGGCAGGACCAAAAGCAAATTGAATTTCCATCTCCTGAGTGCACACACGGAGATTTGAAATGTGATCAGAAATCCAGCATGACAGATTGTTGTAGCAGTTACTCCAGATAAAAGAAATTGATAGACAATGGTTTCAGAAGACTGAAGTTTAAAGCAACAGAGGCTCAACCAACAGTAGCATTTTAGGCTAGTCAAATTTATAGGAAAGGAAATACAAAGCCATCTTCAATGCCTGAAACAAACATTTTTAAAGCAATTCTGTTTTGAATCCATAATGAGCATGCACACAAATAAAAGGCCAAACCAAAATGAACAGATCCTAATACTCATTGCAAGAAACACACAAACTATTACGGTTTGGAGTTGTTTTTTGGGGTTGGGTTTTGGGGTTTGTTTTGTTTTTTAACAGAACTTGAGATATGTAACTGCTGAATAATATTTTCAGTTTGAGATTGGTCTTGATCTTCTGAACTTCTAAGCTGCTTACTTCTTACTAGAATTGGCATTAACCCCCAACTTAATAAACAAAACATCTCTTGCTTACCCTACAACTCCCTCAAGAAGCCTTTCTCTGCTTGAAAATACAACCTGCACAATGGAACAGGATTATATTTTATTAATAATACAATTTTATTGTTGGAATCCCCTTCCGTTTGAAGCAAACCACAGGAGTGACACATTTATAAGGTATTTATAAGGGGAATTTCCTACTCAATTAAAACACATATGAATATGAGAAAACAAAATATCAGGTGAGAGGACAGCAAAGAGGGAGCTCAAAGATCCACTGCAACACAAATATAGAAAAAAAGTAGTCAAGGTTTTTATTTCAGCTGGAGGTGCATGATCCAAGCTGGATTTGTTATTCTAAAACCGAAACTGTAAGAAATACTATGACCCTTCACTCTGAAACCCAGCTGAGCCAACACAAGGTTGCTTTCATCAGTCTGCGGCGATTCTGTAGTTTTGCCTTCATTCTAGATTCCAGCAAAAACAGACCCGTCACACTCATTGCTTACATGTAATATTGTATTTGACGCAGAACTAGACTTCAGTGTAACTATTGCATAAGACAATAGAGAAACCTGTTATCAAGCAGCAAGCCATTACCCAATACCTGGGCTCATTCCATGAGTCAGAATGGAGCAGCCTGCTGCTTTCAGTAGGTATGAAGGTCATTTTTACAATTACTGTTTCTAGTAAAAGACAAACTCCCACACACGGTGAAAGCAGGATGGTTACAAACAACGTGGGATATTTCTCACGTAGGCTGTACAAAGAGGGCGTATCTTCTGCCTTGAATACAAATGCCAGCAGTGTGAATTTTTAGTAACTAGGTGACTGCCTAGTCAGTGAGGTTCACACAGAGCATTGGTGGCAGCACATTCACAGTGGTGTCATGTTTTCAGGGGGAAGATCAGCAGGTAGAGAATGAAATCAGAGATTGTTCTGCCACTATGTTACCTCATCAAGCCAAACCATCTGTCTACTTCTGTCCAGGAGGAATAAGTCACAGAGCTTCATGTTTGTACTACACTCTGTCCTCCAACCAAAGATATTATTGCTGACTGAGTATAGCCATATTTAGATACCATCTTTGTACTGATTTCAGCTACGTAAGTTCTACTTTTTCACTACAGAGAAAAGGAAAGCAATATGAGGGGTATCAAACAGCTTCATTTCTCCACAGCAGCTCCTATAGGAGATCTGGCCAATCCCCACGAACTTGTTTGTGCAATCTCAATAACAATACAAATTATAAGAGGTCAAACTCACCCCTTTGTAAAACAGTTATTCTTTTACACCAGAGTTTTGTGGGTGGCTATTTAATAGAACAGGTCCCCTAAATTCAGAGATGCCCTTTTCACTTTTCTCAAGCTCAGATGGCCCAATGCTTGCATCAAAAGAAAAGACATGGAAACAGAAAACTGTCAAATGGTTATTTTATTACCACAAGTAATCTTATTGCTTACTGACAGTTATTATTAGGGGCTTATAATAGATATCTTATTCTTGTGTGCATGTATGCCACATGCACGTAGGACTGGCTGAAACAGACTTGGCCCAGCAAAATGTTTTCTCAAATATTATCCTGCAGAAGAAACAACAATTGGTTTTACTACCCACATTGTTCTCTCCACTGCCCAGGTTTGCCTCATCAGCTGTGAGCACTTGGATTTTGAGCACCTTTGGGAATAGTCTTCTCCAGCTCTCTTCATCTGTCCTGCATCTACAGCGTAGTCCTGAAACCACTGAACTGAGAGGTAGAGTTCACTATTACCCTCCTTGGAGTGGAAACAATCTTTAAGTTATTTTTCATATCACTCACATACCCCTACAGAGGAAAACGGCAACTTCCAATTTACAGTCTTGTTATGATCTATAACTACAGGTAGTCCTCAAATCTAGAACTTCAGTGGCACATAGCCAGTGAAGATGAAGCTGTGATAGTTGCTACTTTTGAAGTTGCCAGGTTACTAGATTTCATAGCTGAAGAAGTTGAAAGGAAATTACTCTTCCTTAGTGCAGCAGAATACAAAGAAACAAAGACTGAAGCAGCATGCCAAAGTGCTTTGAACAGTAAAATGTGTCTTCATCTATTTTTTTTTTGTGCTGGCCTGTATTTTGCTTAGTGTTTCAGGTCAAATATAAGCTTGTGTCAGTCCACAGGACTCACTTATTTCAGATGCGTTACCTCTTCATGAAGAAGAAAAGACCTAATATGAAGTCTTCTTGAATTAGTAGCTGGGTCCATTGCACAGTTGTTTCAAATGACTTTATCCTTTCACCTTAAGGATGGGTGAGGGGGAAAAAAAATAAATAAAATCAGTGTCAAAAACCCAAAGCCAGGAGGCTTTGTTCCTGGGAAACAGTTAATCTAATTAAAACCTTGGCAGTCTAAGTAAAACACATATTGTTATTAGTCCATTTACACTTATGGTTAATAATACCTTTAAAAATCTACATATACGAGCTTCCTAGTACTTCTTTTTTTTCCGGTCTAGCATTATACTCACTCTCACTATCCCTCTGAGTCCTGAAGGGGGCAGCAGCAGCAGCCATCTCCATGCTGAAACACCAGGAGGGTACAGCAGCTTATCATTAGCATCCCAAGTTCTTCGCTGATGTTATACCTCTGATGTTATTATGATGTTATGATATTATGACGTCATAACGCTGGGTTATATTTATGTTTTTCTGACACAGACAGTTCTCTCCTAGTTAGCTACAAGATTTAAATTACAACACAGTTGACCCCAGCCTTAACTCAGATAAAGGGTTACCCTTCATTAAATGATTAAATATAGATTCTGATACTTATATAAGTAGTTTTTGTAGAGCACAGTGCACATATGTGAGGAATAAAAAATTGCCTACCTATTAAGCAACATCCACAGCAAAAGCTAGCTAAAGGCCATATGAGCTCTGAGACATTATGTTGTCATGCCAGAAGAGCACCTACAGACTTTCACCATTAAAGGCAAAAGTCTTATTTACCAGGCTACAGAATCTTCATCCAAACTGCCTCTGTAGGAACAACAAAACATTTCTTACAATGCAATTTAGCCAGAACACCCACAGAGTATGGTAACCTGTCTGCCAGAAGGCCCAAGAACAAGAGCAAACAATTGAAGGGAGGAGTAAGCTCCTAGATGTCTGTACATTGTCAGTGCGTAACAAATTGCAGAGCCCTGATTAGTACTTGAGGAAACTCAAATCCATTTCTGGACTGTAGGAGGAAACATGAACTTTCTGGTCTAAGCAATATTATATGTTGAGGAAAATGGAGAAATCACTTTGATATTTAAGGATGTCTTGGTAAGGCAGCATTAGACTTTAAGCTGAACTGGTTAAAAATTAGAAAGCAACATGCAAATAGTTTAGTTTTGTTTACATCCAAAAAGCAAATCAGTATGGCTGTCTCCTTCCAGCACTCCAATTAAAAGGTATAAAATGAGTCTTTACGCTTGAGTTGGAGCATAGATTATTCCAAGAAACAACAACAGATATTATCAACAACAACAATGAAATCATTTAAGATTAGGCCAAATACTCTAATATGTTTTGCCTGTAACTTATAAAGAAAAGGAATTTCTGTATCTCTAAAAGTCCTAAGAATTGCTACATTTCTGCTTGACTGATGTGATCAACTACTTATTAGAATCATAGAATCACAGAATAGTTAGGGTTGGAAAAGACCTTAAGATCATCTAGTTTCAACCCCCCTGCCATGGGCAGGGACATCTCACACTAAACCGCATCACTCAAGGCCTCGTCCAACCTGGTCTTGAACACTGCCAGGGATGGAGCATTCACAACCTCTCTGGGCAACCTATTCCAGTGCCTCACCACCCTAACAGGAAAGAATTTCCTCCTTATATCCAATCTAAACCTCCCCTGTTTAAGTTTTAACCCGTTACCCCTTGTCCTATCACTACAGTCCCTAATGAAGAGTCCCTCCCCAGCATCCCTATACGCCCCCTTCAGATACTGGAAGGCCGCTATGAGGTCTCCACACAGCCTTCTCTTCTCCATGCTCAACAGCCCCAACTTTCTCAGTCTATCTTCATACAGGAGGTGCTCCAGTCCCCTGATCATCCTCGTGGCCCTTCTCTGGACTTCTTCCAACAGTTCCATGTCCTTTTTATGTTGAGGACCCAGAACTGCACACAATACTCCAAGTGAGGTCTCACAAGAGCAGAGTAGAGGGGCAGGATCACCTCCCTCGACCTGATGGTCATGCTCCTCTTGATGCAGCCCAGGATACATTGGCTTTCTGGCCTGCAAGAGCACACTGCCTGCTCATGTTCATTTTTTCATCAACCAGCACCCTCAAGTCCTTCTCTGCAGGGCTGCTCTGAATCTCTTCTTTGCCCAACCTGTAGCTGTGCCTGGGATTGCTCTGACACAGGTGTAGGACCTTGCACTTGTCATGGTTAAACTTCATAAGGTTGGCATCATCCCACCTCACAAGTGTGTCCAGGTCCCTCTGGATGGCATTCCTTCCCTCCAGCGTATCAACCTAACCACACAGCTTGGTGTCATCAGCAAACTTGCTGAGGGCGCACTCAATCCCACTGTCCATGTCAGTGACAAAGATGTTAAACAAGACCGGTCCCAACACCAATCTCTGAGGGACGCCACTCATTACTGGTCTCCAGCTGGACATCGAGCCATTGACAACAGCTCTTTGTGTTCAGCCATCCAGCCAGTTCTTTATCCACCGAGTGGTCCATCCATCAAATTGATGCCTCTCCAATTTAGAGGCAAGGATACTGTGTGGGACACTGTCGAACACTTTACACAAGTCCAGGTAAATGACATCAACTGCTCTACCCCCGTCCATCAGTTCTGTAGCCCCATCATAGAAGGCCACCAAATTCATCAGGCAGGATTTCCCCTTAGTGAAGCCATGCTGGCTGTCACCAAGCATGTTGTTGATTTTCATGTGCCCTAGCATGCCTTCCAGGAGAATCTGCTCCAAGATTTTGCCAGGCACAGAGGTGAGACTGACTGGTCTGTAATCCCCTGGGTCATCCATTTTCCCCTTCTTGAAAATGGGGGTTATATTTCCCTTTTTCCAGTCGTTGGGAATCTTCACCTGACTGCTATGATTTCTCAAATATGATGGCCAGTGGCTTAGCAACTTCATTTGCCAGCTCCTTCACGACCCGCAGATGAATTTCATCAGGACCCATGGACTTGTGCACTTTCAGATTTTTAAGATGGTCTCAAACCAGATCCTCTCCTACAGTGGGCACAAGGTCTTCATTCTCACAGTCCCTGTGTCTGCCTTCCAAGACTTGGGTGGTTTGGTCACAGCTTTTGCCAGTGAAGACTGAGGCAAAGAAGTCATACAGAACCTCAGCCTTCTCCAAATCCTATGTAGTCACTTCTCCCGAGAGCTTCCTGAGGGGGCCTATGTTCTTCCTAGTCTGGTTTTATTTGCTGTGTACCTGTAGAATCCCTTCCTGTTATCCTTAATATCCCTAGCCAAGTTTAATTCTATCTGGGCTTTAGCTTTCCTAACATGGTCCCTAGCTTCCTGGACAGCACCCCTGTACACTTCTCAGGCTGCCTGTCCTTGCTTCCACTTATTATAAGCTTCTTTTTTATTTTGAATTTTCCTCAGGAGCTTCTTATCCATCCAAGGAGGTCTCCTGGCCCTCCTGCTGCACTTCTTTCTAGTTGGGAGGCAACACTCCTGAGCTTGTGGCATTGGAACCTTGAATATCAACCGAGAGTCTGGGGCCCCCCTGCCCTCTAGGGCTATATCCCATGGACCTTTACTAAGCAGGTTCCTGAATAGGCCAAAGTCTGTTCTTTTGAAGTCCAGGGCAGTAAGCTTCCTGCATGCTCTTCTCACTGTCCTGAGGATCTCTAATTCGAGCATCTCGTGATCGCTGCATCCAAGGCTGCCCTGCAGCGTCATGTTTCCAACCAGCCCTTCCCTGTTGGTGAGCCCCAGGTCAAGCATGGCACCTCTCCTTGTCAGCTCCTCTATTACATGCAGAAGGAAGTTGTCTTACACACAATCAAGGAACATCTTGGATTGCTTGTGACAGGCCGTACCATCCTTCCAACAGATGTCAGGCTGATTGAAGTCCCCCATGAGAACAAGGGCCTGTGAGCGTAAGGCTTTTCCTATCTGTCTATAGAGTGCTTCATCCGCAGGTTTCCCTTGATCAGGCAGTCTGTAACAGTAATGTCTCCCATAGCTGTTTTCCCTTTAACCCTGACCCACAAACTCTCTGTGGACTGCTCACCTGTCCCCAGACAGAGTTCCATACTCTCCAGCCTATCCCTAATATAAAGGGCAATTTCCCCTCCCCGCCTGCCACGCCTGTCTTTTCTAAGAAGCCTGTAACCTTCTATTCCAACACTCCAGTCATAGGAGCCATCCCACCATGTTTCTGCAATGCCTATTATATCATACCCCTGTAGACGTGCACACATCTCTAATTCCCCTTGTGTTCCCCATGCTAAGGGCATTTGTATAGAGGCATCTGAGCCGAGCTCCAAATGAAGCCGGCTCATTGGCTGGAGCAGCTGGAATATCTCTGCATTGCTCCGAGAATTTATTATAGGTGCTGGCAACTGACAGGGTGTGTTGGGATGGAATGATGCCCCCCTCCCCCAACACATCTAGTTTAAAGCCTCCTTGACCAGTCTGACAAGCTTCCTACCAAAACTGCTCTTTCCCTTCTTTACCATTAGACCAGCTTCTCCAGCCCCCACTAGACCTGGCCTACAAACTTGGGTCCCCGTGTTCAAGACACCAAAACCCCTGACTATGACACCACCCTTTTAACCATTTATTAACCTGGCTGATCATCCTAGCTTTTTTTAGGTCCTCCCCTGTATCCTGAAGAATTGATGAAAAGACTATCTGCGCTCCAGAGCCCCTAACCACCTCCCCTAGGGCTCTGTAGTCCTTCTTTATGTTCCCCAGGCTACTACTATCTATATCCCTAGCACCCACATGTATCACCAGAAGTGGGTAACAGTCCGTGGGACTTACTAGAGCAGGCAGCCTCTCTGCCACATCCCTGATCTGTGCCCCTGGTAGGCAACACACCTCCCTTGAGACATGGTCAGACCGACAGACGAGTGCTTCTGTCCCTTTCAGTGTAGGGTCCCCTACTACTACAACCCACTGCTTTTTCCTGGCAGCACCAGTAGAGATCTTCTTTACCAGTGCACCAGCCAGCTGTTTCTGGCTCGAGTGCGTTTCCATTCAAATGATTTGCTTTTTCAGTTCTGAAATCTCAATGTTAAACCTGATGTTTTGGCTCATAAAGTAATAATTCAAGCAACTGCACTGAAGGAAAATCCAAACTCACCATAAGATCTGACAGCAAAATGTCATCTTTCATTTCTCTACTGTCATTTGTTGCCAAATAGCATCTTCAATGTTGTAGTTAGAAGACAGAATGAAATACACGTTACAAGGGCAATCCTCAAAAACTACAGATGTGTGCACAAGTTCAACCATATCTGGAATTTTTGTGCAGCAAGCCTTTCAGTTTATTTCTTCCTCAAAGAGTTACAGAAGATGCTGTGAAACATTCCACAAGATGCCACTAGAGAAACATCAACCAAAATCCTCAACCTCCCCATCTTTGCTTCCACTTCCTATGAAGCATGCTATACAACTTTGAAAACATGAAAACAAAAACAAACAAACAAAACAAATCAAAACCGTAAAAAAAAAAAAAAAAAAAAAAGGAAAAAATACAGCTAATATCTGAGCAGAAGCATGCCTATCCAGTTAAGTCCTTTAAGTTCTGTCCTATTAAGCAGCTAGGCTTATAATTATTAATAATTTGAACAATGAATAAACCGAGTACATACAGATCAATGGGAAATGCAAGTCAATTTTAGACATTAACTTTTAATGAACTAGCTAAAACAAAATTGCCACAGGTTTTACGATTTACTTAGAGGGAGTCGGCAAAAGATGCACTGCCCCCCTTTCAGACGCCTCATATAGAGAGGAACATCAGTTCTGCCTCAGTTCCACACTAATACCAGGAATGATGCTTTGTCTCACTTTATTTCCATTATTCACAGTTCTAGACTCCTCTTTTACAATCACACCTGTCCCTGAAAGCTACACAGATGTTTTGCAAATAGCTGTTAACATCAGGTATGATGGCATAGCAATACCCTCATTCACAGTTACTGCTTAAGGCCCTTTCTAATGAATTGCATGAACAAAGTAGGAATTCAAAACTCCTTGGATAAAAAAAATATTTCCCTTTCTTGAAACAAATCACATCTCACTTGTGATAAAGGTTAATTAACATTTGAAATCCATCTTTGACAGAGCTCTCAAGTAGGAATTACATCTCAATGCCTATTTTTTCCTATTCTCTGAAAAATCAATCATTAGCCTTAGTAGATGACATTTACTTAGAGATGAACAGTGCAGAGGCATTTCACTAACCTAGACTCAAGTACATGGTATATACTCACCTTACTTACAGCCTGGCAGCCAATGCACTGTAGTTAATTGCTGCAGAAATTAGTCATCTCACCCCATCCCTGTGCTACATGTCATCTTCCAACAAATGCTCCACACAGTATGAGCAGCCAAGTCCTACCTGCCCATGCTGTGATCCATATGACTGACCTAAGCAGATTAATTCTTAGCTTTTAGGTACTGACCCTTCTTACTTTAATAGAATCCCTTAAAAGGGATAACTTCCCCCTTATTTCATTTTCCATAAGAAGCAGGAAGGCAAAAACAATCCTTTAAATGCTTTGCAAAGTGATAGCAGGCAATGTAATTGCTAATGAACCTTGTCCTGTCTACGCAATCCAGCTTGGACAAAGATACTCTTGAACAACAGTTAAGCCACATAGCTGAGTTTTTTTACGTTTTGTTATCACAAAACCACACTAAATTGCACACCTAAATTATGAATTAGGGCTGTGGATTCAGGCTTGTCTACTGAAAAGTTGTGTTCTGTCCTTATACCAAAGATTGTGCCAAAAACACATCTCTAAAAGGACACATCTTAACAGCCATTTCATCCCTCCAAAGTGAATCATACGGTTTATAGCAATGGTTCAGCAAGTATTTTGTGCAAGGAAGAGTTTGAAAAAAAAACAATAGAATGTAACGTCCTCATGGCATGTCTAACTAGGTATTTCTGGGTAGAAGACTTATCAAAACTTCCCAAAACCATCATGTAATAATGACTGGGTGGAACTGATCACACAGCTGTGTGGGTGCTTAGCTGCTGGCCACCCACAAAAGGCTTACAACCACGACAGAACTGGAAGGCTTACCTGCTGCCTTTATTATTAGAACAACTGAATAGAAGACTGGGAGGAGAGCTAAAAAGAGGACATGCCCAGAGCTTCTCTTCAGTCTCAAAAACAGTGATGAGACTTTCTAAACAGGAGCAGAGTTCAGACCAGCTGAGAGAAGACTGCTGAGCACTTCTGTAGGGAGGCTGCTGACTCTGTGGGCAGTTACACTCAAAGAACCAGCCGTGCTGGCTGCCACCACTTCCCATGCATATGATCAAAGGAAAAAAACCCAAAACACATGATATATATGCATATTCTTTAAAAAAAAAAAATCGTTTTAAATGCCATTAGAAATGTTACATTTTGATTTACAGTAGAAACTACTTCTGCTGCTAACTAAAATAAAAAAATCAAATATATAATGCTTCCACCTAAATTTGGAATATAGCTCTAACAAGCTTATGTATGGGAAATATGAGGGCTTTGTTTGCCACCTTTCTTATGGGCCAAATACTTGCTTTATGAGGTAAAAAGATAGTCCAAAAGACAAAAGCTAGGATAATCAGCACATCAGTTTAATACAGAGACTACTTAATAAAAAATATAATACATATATCATACTGGGTCTATTTCTTCAGTATACAATTAAAACAAATTATGACAGGTGAAGTTGAAGTGTTTTATCTGATTGACTGGTACATTAAACAATGTCTTGGGTGGCATGGTTTGGTGTGTGGTGTTCCTGCCCATGGCAGGGGGTTAGAACTAGATGATCTTAAGGTCCTTTTCGACCCTAACTCCTCTGTGATCCTATGATAGCAGTAATAATAGCCTATAACATGTCCAAATATAATTCCTGAGAAGCAGTCATTTTACATTTTCTGTAACAAACAACTAAGTGATTCTGCATGGATGGGTAAAAAATAAGACTATTCAGCATAAGGCTTCAGTGTATTTTATGCAGTGGTAGTTTCTCAATAGCTCAGGGTCATCCAGCAAGCATAAATGAACCAGATACCAACAACTGCAGCACAGCTTCTGGGAAGAAAAGTTCCAGGAGCATTTGTAGTCTCTAAAATATATTAAAAACCAGGAAGTAATAAGATGGCTTCTGCAAAAGTAGTGGAAGCAGAACAGCATTGCTAAAAACCATTGACTGGAACAAGCAACTTTTGTAAACTGATATATTACTGCTTTCCAAGAACATTCAACCCAAATCTTTACAAAAGCAAATGAGTATAACTAAAGCTTCCTTTATTGCTGTCTCTGTTTTGGATCATCTTCATAGATGATAAAGGAATCAATGGCTTTCTTGATATTTTTCTCTTTAATGTCAAAACTATACAACTTTGGAGAGAAAAACACCACATGCTATGAAAAGTAATATTTTCTTAATATGTTCTTTAACAAAAAACCCAAACACACATACCACCAACCCCCTCAAAACCAACAGCATTTCCTTTGCTTTTCATGTAATTATCAACCATTTCCATTCAAATAGAGTTGATTACTGTGAACTCAACAAGTTCCTTTGTCTCTCCAGGTTATTTAGCAAACGAACAAAACAAACCACTTTTGTGGCCATGTCCTTCTGTGCTCCTCCACTCTAGTCAGTAAAGTGGTTTTATTCCACTTTGGACTTTATAAACATGCATCAACAACTCTTTGAAGACCTTTATCATAAGCATGGTCCAAATGACAAAGACTTCCCACTTTTTTTCCATGGTTTGTGTTACCATGGATACCATGATTCTTATGCTCCATTTACACTCTTAACAGCTTCAAAAAATAATTAGTTCATTTGTGGAGCTTTAACTTAGAGCATTATTTCAAGACTTACATTTTACTGCTGATTTTGAAAAGCTAATTTTTTTTTCTCCTACAAAAAGCTATTTATTTATTTTTTTAACTCAAGCACAATGTTCATCCACTCCGAGATTTTAGAATTTTTTGTTTGGTTGTTTGTGGGGATTTTTTTGTACACGACATGTTTTAATGAATATCTCTGGAGACTGCAAAACAAATCAACAAATTGTTTTTGAGATTCTTTACATATTTAACTTCACCATTTCAGATCTAAGATTTCTCCTGACTGCTAATAAATAACTCTTGATTCCTCCCTCTCGCTATTGCCCTCACTATATCATCAGATCTGGAAAGCAAGATGTTTACAGCTTTTTAGTACACCCCCCCAGAGTCTGGAAAGGAGTTGGCCGAAGGATTTCCAAGAGCCTTGATCTCTTTTTCTTTTTTCATAGATTCATTCATTAATTTATGTTTCAAGTGCTTAATTTCAAAAACAAGACAGACCTCAGAGTGGTATTTTGTTTGGAAAACAGATGTTTTTCCAAAACAAAAGGGGATAACTTACAGATGTTCCTCTCAGAAAGCAAAAATTAAAACATGTCAGGTGAGACTCAACAAACTGCCAATTAAACAGATTTCTATCAGATTGTTTATAGCATTGATTCTTGGCCACTCATCAGCTCTAACTCCTTAGCTCAGGTTTTCTTCCTCCCACTGTTTCTGGTAGAGGCTAAGCCTTAAGACTCTTTGGTCTGTCCATACTGCCTCCTCCCTTGCATCAGAGTAGACCCATTCCGTTTCCTGCCCATGACATCCTCTTTCTGAAGGAAAATACCCCATTTTAAAGTTCTAAGACTGGATTTATATGTTTAAGCTGACAAAACCAGAAAAGTGTAAGCTTTGAACTTCAGTATCCTCAAAACACATCATGGCTATAGTACCATTGTTAGCAGAATCACCAAAATAACACAGAAACCCCAAAAATGAAAGTAAGGAAATCATTTAGGAAATTCCTTGTCAGCTGTCACTGGGAACAGAAATAAGAGACCAAGTCTGTACTACCACTACCAGAGAAAAAGCTGTGTAATCAATGTATTTCAAAGCACCATCATACAAAAGGAAAAGGGAAATATCATACCTCTCTCCATGTTTCCTTCTGATACTTATTCTAGGGAGATGGCAGCTCTAGTAAACCCTTACCTTATACTGATACAGGGTTAACCAATGTACAAGGGGTTAGAGGAATTCACTTGCTTAAACGAAAGTATTGTCTGTTGTAAATACCTGTCATACCTACTAAGCAGAACAAAGGCACTATTGATAAGGAAAATCAGACACCTGGTTTTATTGATAAGGAAAAGCAGACACCTGGTTCTGTTGATAAGGAAAAGCAGACACCTGGTTCTATTGATAAGGAAAAGCAGACACCTGGTTTTATTGATAAGGAAAAGCAAACGCCTGATTCTACTGATAAGTAGCTATTGATAAGGAAAAGCAGATGCTTGATTCTACTGATAAGGGGGAGAAGCAGATGGTTTATGGCTGGGACACCGACCAAGCCCTAAGGCCATATGTGAAGACTAAAAGGTGAAAAGTTTGAGGAGAGGAAGACTCATTTACTTCATCTTGATGACCCCTACTCACAGGAGGAAGACTCATTTACTTCATCTTGAGACCTCTGCCCATGACCAGAGGGGGGCACTGCGCAGGCGCAAAGGACCTTCTAGCTCATTATAATACGAAGTGGGGATAGATACTAAATATGTATAGGTGTATCGAGTAATCTAATGCATATGTATACCTTAAGAGAATAAATGTAGAGGCAAAAATCACCCTGGGTGTGCATACTTTGGAGGAGCTATCCCCATGCACCTCAGCACTGAATAAAAGCATACCTACTTTACAACTTTAACGAGTTGTGGAGTCAATCTGCGTATCAATACTATCATCAAATACATTATTTCAACAGTCTGTAGGGTAACAATTCTCTTAGAAGAGCAGGACCAAGACGGCTTTTTATGTGCCGCAACAGAGATGCAGTAGGCAAGATTTTTTGAGAAGTTTTTACCTCAAATCTGCTCTTTAAATTCAAGTCTGGATGAGGATGCAGCTTTAGCATGATATTTAGTAGTATATATTTTTTGCACTTTACCCATGGACATCCTATATACTTTCTAGCTCTTTGTTCTCAGATTGCATGGTATTTAAGACTCTGGCTGTGGACCAAAACCAGTAACGGCTAAGAAGGGTGCTTAACAGATGTGCCTATGGAAACCGTATGTCAGAGGCAAGAATCAGAAGAACATGACATTTGTGTTGTCACACACACATATGACACTACATGGCACATATTTTACAGAGTCCCAGAAGAAAGTTACTAGACATTTATAGAAGACATAATTCAGCAGTCATCTTTACAATGACATCTACACTTGTCACTTGAAGCAAGAAAAACCTACTCTCCCAGTGCAGCTGGCACATCATTGAGAAGCCTTACTTCCTAAGAATTAGATGTAATCTCCAAGAAATAAAACGTGTAAATAGAAATGTGTCAATAAGTAGCATTAGAACTAGAATGTCAATAGAAAAATACAAAGTCAAATTCAGAACTATCAATATATACTACATGCAAGCTACCAGGAAGAGAGAGCATTTTGAAGCACCTAGAAGCTTGAGCTGTTGCAAGTTGTATTTTCCTCACATACTCAGTGGGCCAGATTGCAAAAACATCTGTTTGTGCCAATGATGTCAAGTGGAGCTGGTCTATTTTACAACAGGGACGTTAACCCTACAAGTGCTGCCTGGCTTGGCCCACATCATGCATCGCTGCACGACCTTCTACGCTGCCCCATCTCACCACCTTCACTGTCATTACAGCAGCACCCAGGCATAATGTCAAATGTGGGCCTGGTAGCTGCATGCACTCCTTTTCGTGCACCTCCAGCTCCCCAAATATAGGCAGACCTTTTGTTAGATAAGTGCAGGGGTCTCAATAATTACAAGTTTTCTTACCATATGCAAGCCAAAAGTAACCACTACAGTGGGCAAGGTCTTTTCACAGGTACAGACAGCCTGAAATAAGGACATCTGATTGATAGTCAGCCTTGATAGAACACAAATTCTGAAACAGAAGACTGCTTCACTTCATCATCCAAATTCATTGCCTGGTTATTCTAACCTGTATAAAAGAGATAAGGGGGTCACAAGAAACTCAAAGAACTGCTTCAGGGAAAGCAACAGAAAAAAAGGGGACAGAGACTAGCTGAAAAAGTAAAACTACTGAGGTGAAAAAAAGAGAGTCAAGGGAAAAGTCAAATATCAACTTCCCAATAAACCAAGCTGACTGTGACAAAAGAGCGATCTTAAGCAATAGATAACTGCAGAGTTCAGTAACTTCACAGAAGCACAAGTTTGACATGGATGTCACTGCAGTACCAAAAAGCAGAATAGAGAAAGTAGCCCTCATACAAATAGAAAACTACAGTTCAGCCTCTTGACCAACTGAATTCAACACAGTCCAGTTAGCAGCTTTCTCACCCTTCACAGAAGTATTTGGACGCTAGGGAAAGACATCTAGGATGAAGAGTAAGCAATAGATAAGCTGTTAAAGCTGCTTTGTAAAGTAGATCTTTCAAAGTGCAGCAGAGTTGATTTTGGTCTTGTTTGTTTTTCTAATTTATTACCCAATTCTATGTTACCTACTCAGACATTTCATTATAGGTACACATACGCATGCAAAGACTGTCGCCCATCTAGAACCTAACTCAGTATATATTCATTAGACTTATTTTACCACAGTTACATCCTCTTCTCCACCTGTCTTGAAATGAAATCTGCTCCACAGCTGAAAGCACAGAAGCTCCAACCTGACCAATAACCTTCACAGTATTCCTACTACTAGCCTTTCACTGCACCTCTGTTGAATGCTTTACTTCAGGCTGTACTGAAAATAGTACTCATTCAGGTGTGGTTTATGCTAGATTTTCCATTATTTGTAAGCTCTATTTGCTCCAAAATCAGCAGAAATTTTGGTCCTGGCTTTGTCCATCGGCAGGGTTTTGTTGTCTGGGTACTAGAAGCAGAAGCAGAAGTTTGCAAATTGTCTTTTGTTAAAAATTCACCAAACCTTCAGGCCCCTTTCTTACTCTCTTGAACTTGAACTCTGAAGCAAACACGTCTTATTTATGATAATCACTGCAAAGAGGATTTATATCACTAAGTTCTTAGAGATATAAGGAAAGTATAAAAGACCTTCAATATTTGTAATGTAAAGAGCTTCACTGCACTATGAACAAGACCAACTTTGCTGCACGGACGCACAGCTTCAGGGAGTCCATCCACAAGAATCCCAAATAAGTACAGCCTAAAAAGTTAATTAAGAAGTGATGTTTAAACAATAATATATTTTTCCTAAAGCGCTTGCAACTATGCACTAATTGTGAACACTGAATACCATTTACAAATTGTAACTTCATCAGCAAAGACTGGCTTGTATAATGTTAAAAAAAAAAAACAAAAAAACAAACCAACAAAAATTAAACAAACAAGCAAAAAAAACCCCACCAAACCAAAAACCAACCAACCACAAACCCAATCAAATAAAAAAACCACCCCAAAAAAACCACCCCAAATGACAATTCAACGTCTTTTCCCTCGTACAGTGTTTTAAAAAAAAAGCACTCTTCAGCATCCTTTCCCCCCTCCAGGATGATGGATAAGTGAGTCAATGCACTTTTGCTTTATTTATTCAGTGAAGAATTTATTCCTCAGACAGGGTAAACAGAGGTCAATCTTGTAGAATTTTTGCTTGGATGAAGTGTTGAAGCAGAAAGGTCCATTAAAACAGTGCACCTATGATACTACTTGAAAACTACATCTAATCCTGAATATTTAGACTATTTATCAAGGTGGCATAAATACAAGTACCAATTACCCCCATTTCTGATGGGAAAAAAAAAGTGGACTTACAAATCAAATACGAGTGACTGAAAAGGCCTGAAATCCTTCTCATGTGTTTCCAAGACATAACAAGAGAATTGTGTAGACATTGCCTTAAATTCTAAATTATTTAATTAAGGTTTTGCTCAGGGAGGGGGGAAAGATGATCTACATAAGAAATTGGGCGTTATTAAAGCTGTAAGTTTCAGATGTAGGAAAATTCATCTTAAGTCTGAAAACCAGAATTTCCAGTTTATAAAGAGGCCTGAGAGTACACATTTACACCCAAGGAAGAAATCAAGCATCCAAAGGAACTTGCTTGCTGGTAAATGGAGAAAAAAAAAAACATATATATAGCATATATATAGCTGTCAGGAAAGACTAATACTCATTACATGAGGGACTGTTAAAGCCTCAGCTGAAATGTTGTGTAAAACTTAATTACACACATTTGGACAAGATTAGAGATAGAGAGAAGCTGCATGAGCGAGGTAACAGTAAACTCACCTGACAAGAGAGATGCCCAAGAAACCTTGCTGTGGTTGGTTTATCAAAAATGAGTGAGGCCACGGGAAAGAGCAAACAAAACCTAGAAAACTATGTTGAAATACCAGAAACCTGAAAATAAAAGATATTCCTGTAAGAAAGGAGTGCTGATCTAAAGTCTTCAATGTAAGCAAAATATTGTACCATTTTAACATAGAGTCCCTTTCATCAACTGACCGTCTTCCAAAACCAGCAAGTGAACCCAGAGAGCTACACTGCTAACATGTATTCCTAAGCAGACCTCTTAGTGACACTACATAAGATTGTATCAGGAAATGGTGATACAGTATTTAATGATTGTTTCATGCTAGCTTGGTATTTAACTTGAATTTTCATTCTTCCCATCATATAAAGAGAAACATGCATAAATTTCTTATGGTAAAATATTCCAAGATACATCATTTGCAAAGTCACATAACAACTTCCTAGTAAAAACTGTGGGGAGTGGGGGGGGTCACATCACACTCACAAGAACTATTTGAACAGTGATAATACAAACAGCTAGACTTATAGATGCGAAAGAAAAATCATGAACAGAAATAGGCAAAGTAAATTTGTAGGAAGCTAACTTGGATTATGCCTAACAAAACCAAACAAAATCAAAGAGAAAAGAAAGAAAACATAGTAAGGCCATGTGCAATGGGACCAAAAAGGTTATAAGCCAGTGTGATATGTAGCTGCAGGAATTTATTTTGGATGAGAAGGGAAAAATTGCAGGCAGTGTGTATAAGAAATAGGTTAAGATTCTCTGAATGTGAACAAGGTTTTTGAAATCAAGAAAGACTTAGCTTTCAGCAGTTGATCTTAATCACATATTTCTATCCAGGTGCTTCTGGATATCTGTAGGACATCTGTAAAAAAAGATCTGGCTCTGCTCTATAAGACAAGCTATCATCTTCTGTTAACAATAGAAGAAATGGACGGACTGACATGGTGGTTACGTGAAATTTAACCTGAGGGCAAGAACTCCATAGATCAGCAAGTATCAGCAACTACGAGCATATGAGGATTGAAAAAAGCAGAGGCAGATGAATTTCTTCCTTTTGAGGGGGGGAGGGGGAGAATGATTTATACTGGCATCTGGGATTTTTACATTCTTATATGGATCTTGGCACCTTTAAAAATGAAGGGAGACTAGAGACTTGCTTACAGACAAGTTGGCAGGACAAAAACTGCCACTTCAGTCAAGACAAAGTAAAACCCAGAAATCCCAGAACAGGGAAGAGCACCCATGGCAAGAAGCAGTAATCAGGAGATGGGAAAGATATTATCACATCCTAATAGCAGTATTTACATAGTAGTTGAAATCAGAATCTATTACAGGATCAGAGAAAATCTGCATAACATTTGAGCAGGACTTCACATCTTGACAGTTTTGAAGAAACAGCCACTTGCAATAAATTATTAACTAAATATTAATAGCATGAATTCTTTCTCATCTCAGATCACCATTTTAAAATAAGTTCATAATCCATCAGCTTCACTGAACTTTCAACAGAGGAAGCTAATGATGGCTTGAATTTCTAGCAAGACTGCTGGAAGCTAGTTCAGAGGTATCAAAGCACAACTTTCAGTATAGACAGAAGTAAAAGAAATTGTATATATTCCCTCAGAAAAGTTCACGTAATAAGCTAAGCTTTGAAAGCCTTAAAACAAACATAAAATGTAATCTGGTAGGCAGGATGCATCTAATCCTCCTCTTTCTGCTGGTTCAGGAGAACTTCCTCTTATCCTCACCAGGTAAGTCTGAAGCAGTACGAC
Source organism: Pezoporus wallicus (assembly GCF_028554395.1). Classification (NCBI taxonomy): domain Eukaryota; kingdom Metazoa; phylum Chordata; class Aves; order Psittaciformes; family Psittacidae; genus Pezoporus; species Pezoporus wallicus. The sequence goes on from NW_026635832.1 coordinate 66,979, forward strand.
TTTGGACTGCACTTCCAATGTTCTGTCTCCTCCTCACCCTGGCGAAGCTCCTGCTCCATTCCAACACTTTCACTCAGAGGAGCGCCAAAAAGGAGAGCACATTTTGCCCTGCACCCCCACCCAACTATAGAAGAATTATGTCAGGAAGAAATCTCAGAATTATTCTTTTCCCCCCTCCCCAAAAACTGGAATTCTGTAGCAGATGCAGTGTTAGACAATTACTGAGAGGGTTCATTCCCTTCTACTCATGGTTTTCCTTGTTTATACTCTCTGAATTCAGTTAAGACCACATACCTGACACTTTTTCATGGTCCATTCAAATTTCGAGTATCTCTTCAGTTAAGTGTGTCCTCTCAGGCTCTTCTCTTCATCCACATGCCAGGTCCTGGCATCATCTCAATGTGACTTTAAGGCTTAGCCCCTTGCAGCTGAGAATAAAATATATCTCTCTTTCATTTGATCAAAGTCAAAGAAAAAAGTGATTTGTAACTAATACCTTGCAAAGAAACTTTTTAAGAAAGCATTTTTCCTCAAAGAACACAACAATTTTGATAAATATTCTCGTATTAGGGAAATGTGTAAGGATTATGTTCTCTGTTCCCTGGCAAAATCAGTATCCAGATTTTTTTCTGATCAGATTCACCATGCAATTCTATTAACACAAGATGGGAATCAGCAGGCTATCTGGGAGGCAGCAGGACTCTGCTTTCCACAGCAGTGCTACCTTTCCCTAGCGTGAAGTACTCAGTTACAGCCACACTCACAGAAACACATGATACGAGCCATTGCAAGAGACAGGCTACTAGCCTGGACTGACAATTTACCTAATTCAATAGAACAATTTGCTAAATCAAAGCTGAACCTCTGACAGAATTTAAAAACAAATAATAAAAAAAAAAAATAAAACCCACAAACAAAACAAAACAACAACCACCACCAAAAAAATCAAACAAATAAAAAAAAACAACACCAAAAAGGACAAAACTTGGCTTCTGCTTAAGTCAATAAAGGTTTTTCTATTCCCTGCAGCTAGGACTTCCCACAAGATTATCAGGCTCTGAGGAAACTATTGTGTCAAGAAATGCACAAATAATATAGTTACTATTAAGGACAGTACAAGAACTGTCTTTAGTAGTTTGGTTTATATTTCATCTAACCTTAACCACATATATTTGTGATGAAACAGTTACCACTTCTACCAAGAGACTGGTTTTTTTTCCCCAGTCTTTCACTTTATCCTGTAAAGTTCTTTAATTCACATCTCTCAGGATTACAGTAACAGCTGGCACCTGTAACAGGACTGGAATTTAATCACTCAAGAAGCACATATAAGCTTATATAAATCTTTAAACAAAGACAGACTCAAAGGATGAAGTTTACAGCAGATGCTTCCAGGGCAAAACAGCACCAGAAATGACAAAAAGAATTTTAATGATAAAATTAATACAATGCTGTAACATTTACTTTGCTGAGATAACATTTAATGAGACAGTACAAGAAACACATTAGAGAAAACAAAAAATACTTGGAAATCCTTACTAAATACTTGTTAAAATCTGACACTGAAATGAGCAGTGCAAAGAAATAGAAAGCTTAAATTGTTTTGCAGTTACAGAATCTGTCAAAACACATAGTTATCATCAGACTGGTAAACTTTACACCAAAAGAAACTATAACAAAAATTGGCCCCTCTTCTCCAGGGCAGAAAACTTTCTATAAAAGACACCTGTCTAGACAGATGAAAAACAAGCTGAGACAGAGATGGTCTTCAAAGGAAACCAGAGTTGTACTTGCAGGCAAAAACTGTTTCTTACAGTACTATTCAAAGGTAATGCACAGGGTCATATCTGCATGGCTGGCTAAAGCAGAACCTGACCTCATTCATAATGTTTTACACAGACATAGCTCTCCAAAACTGTTATTTTATCTACTATAGTAATAAGAGTGCTCTTAATTCCTGGCTGGCTGACCAAGTCACGAATCTTCCCATCATCGCATGAGAGTGTATAATATATACAATGTCAATAATGTATATGTAAATAAAAAGTATGTCAGAAAGCAGCATCAGAATCCCTTAGCAGATGGAAAGTTGCAAACATTAGAGAAAGATCAGATTACCTTCGAGTTATACAAGGATAGCTTACACTAAGTTTCCGTTTACAATGAAGTATAAACTAGCGATGTGAAAGACACCTAAAATTTACTGCCAAGGAGCACCAATGTCCTTTAGGTGAGACAAGGAATGACAGAAGAGAGCACCAACACTTCACAGGCCATTAAAGGATGCAACCTAACCTCCACTGGACTTGCAAATTATGTATTTTACAACCTCATTTATGGAATCAGATCATGGCATACCATTCTACATCACGCTTTTCCCCCAGTCACAACTATAAGCACCCTTTTACAATTTTTCAGTTTGACCCATTGAGAGCAAAAATGTTTAGAATATATATGCATTTCAACCTTGTAATTTACTGTGAACCCTAAAAATAAGAGAACACTGGCCATGTTCTTCAACAGTAATTAATCCACTTTGAAGATGATGGAGATACAAATATTTGTGCGTGTCTTCAGAGAAGCATCCAATAAAAAGACCGATGCTCAGTTTGAAGTCCTGTGTAGAGACCTAGCAGGCTCCGGATCTGGCCCTTATAACCCTCCAGAAAGTGCAACACCACATTTTCAACTCATAAGACATACCCAAGCAGGATGGTAAATTAAATTCAGTGTTTACAGACCACGCCTCCAACATCTACACACCTCTTGTACACCACTTTTTCAGCTTCCACATTTTGCAGCATAGCAATGCCATTTACAGGGCAGTAGGCTAGCATTTAAATTTGAACCCAGGTATTAACCTGAAAAAACAGCGCATTAATTATGCATGCATCGCTAATTGCTAATATGCTTCCAGATAACGAAATCTGAACACGGTTGGAGAGTTCAGTGACACATGCAGTGTTTAAATCTTAGTCTCTTCAGCGTCAGAATCTGACTGGCTCTTCCATTTTTTTTTTTTTTTCCAAAACAGAATGGCATCTCAGTCTGCATTTTTCCTGAACTCACAGCTGAAGCTTCCCAGGTCTCAGAGCTGCAAGGAGCACATCTTAAAGTATTAGACCCATGTCAGATTTCCAAGCTGTCCAAAAAAATGCACACACTCTGTAGTTCCTCTCTTCTGGCATTCAGCTGTCTATGCCCCATCAGTGTGCCAGCATGCAGACACTGAATTAATTGAGCAATCAGTAGTTTGATTACCTAAAGCAGAGGGCAAACAAGGCCTGTATTAGCTTAGGAAGAAAAGCACTGTTTTTTTTTTCCTGGAAATCATATGACAATATTGTTTTCCAACATTTTACTCCTCATCTTTATATAATATATAGTTTTCTCAACCATTATTCCAACATTAGAATAATCCACAAAATGTTTTCCACCTCTCCTTTTGGTATGCATATCAGAAAGCTATTTTTAATGGCTTATTGAAAGTTGCCATATAAAAAGAATGATTTTCCCATTCTCAAAACCCTGGTGATGCTACTGTCCATTTCCCAGTGCAGAATGGACACTGATCTCAGAGCTGAATAAGGCAAAGTGCCTTTTCAAATTACTTTTTGAAGCAAGCTGATCACAGAATTTGACTTCGATGTTGCCACCACTGAATGGCTCCCTCCTGGCCTCATCTGAGTCCATGGATCTCTTTGAGAAGCACTTGCCTTCTGCCACCTCATGGTAATCCCCAAGTTGCCAAGTTGCCTGGTGGGTGATGCGCTTTCTTTGACAATACAGACGCAGATGGCAAACAAAAATATTTTTTTTTTAATTTTCATTCATGAAGGCATACATGATAGGGTTGCAAATAGAATTGAAGAATCCTATAATCTGGACAATTGCGAAGATCATTTTGAGTGTCACATCATCATACTCCTTTTCAAAATTACCTGGAAAGGAAGAAGGAAATATGCTGCAAGCACAGAACAGTATTAGTGCCTGTTTATCCTAATTATATCCAATCAGGCATTAGAAGCTCTCACTTAAAGTCAACAAAAGACCTTGAGGGAGGTTGTTAATATTAGCAATAGGGCTTTATCAGCAAGGACAATAACAGTCTGCCACCTAGCCATGCTTCATGCACATGTAAATAAGGACAGAGACATTCAAAAGAGGCAATTCATGAGCCAAAAAACTTGCCGAATAGCCAAGCAATAGAAAGCAAAGCATAGGCCTCATTTATTCAAGTTGTTCTTCCGGCTCCATGTTTCATGTCCATATAAAAATGCACAAGTACTTTAACACCAATCCTTGTCTTACCACTAACCACACAGCTTCTTTTTCTGTCCTGTCACAGATCAGCTCAGGGAAGCAAAAAACTGCATCATCTTGCTCACATCTCTCACTTTTGAATCACTGAGATCACAGAAGACTTCTAATGCCTTGAATTCCAGTACTTAACAACCAAACTCTGGTTTATATGGAAAGTAAAATCAAGGCCTTGCAGCATCTGAAATAATTCCTGAAATCAGCAATGAAAATGAGAGCAAACAGTTCATGGAGTGGCCTAACATGGGATAATACAGACAGTTTTGACAGTTACAGCTTCTGCACTTGTGATTCTGCCCAGGCATAAGCATAATTTTTTTAGCTGCCTGGCTAAAGTACTAGTGATTTATCTACTACAACCTTATTTGTGACAGAAGATGAATAGCTGCTGCCTTTGGTAGGTACAACACCTACTGCAAACTTCCCCTTGCTCCTACACGTAGGCTGCTGCATAGTCCCACTTGCTATCCCAGTACCCGTTCAGGATATGGGACATGAAAAGTGCAAGACCCCAGAGAATAGGGCAAACAGCATAAAGCAAAGATAAGCATTATGTGCACTTCCAAGCTAAGTATCCAGTCAAGACCAGTGAAAAAGCTTAACTGGATTCATCGGGTATTACCGCTATGATGCCTATTATTTATATGTCCATTATGTCTACCTCATCAAAAACAGGGAAAGGGAAGGGATAAATAGTTCGTAAGTTTCACTCAAAGCATTACGGCAGCGGATGCAAATAGAAGTCTTCACACATTAAATTAAAATTTACTTTGAATTAAAAAGTTACTTGTTTAAGAGGATTTAGAAATTGGAAATAACTTCTAGCTTCTAGTCAAGTGCTATTGAGCTTCCAGCAAATAAGTGTGGCATGACTGACATGCAAAGGAAAAAAAAAAGAATCTACAGATATGCTCACCATCCTAATTGTTAAGTCTTGCTTTCTCTTGAATCTCATAAGACCTCAAAAAAAAAAAAAAAAAAAATCAAAAAATCTCCTTTTCAGGACTGGATTTTGTGATCTAGAGGCTATGACAGCCTTCTTTCTCAAGGGCTTACATTCTAAAAGAGCTGGTAGAGAGCTTGGGTTCCCTCCCACTCACCCTGCAATAAAGTTCACAAAGATAATCTTTTTGTCTTGTTGCAAACCCATCTTTGTTAGGGGTTTTGTATGTGTGTTTGGTTTTAATTCACACATCAGGGAAGAAGAGATGTGGCCAAGAAGTTTCTCTCTGATATAAAGTATCTCCCGAACTCTACATTAAGCATCCTTTCCAAGCTAAATGGTTCAATGCTTCTGCAATAATAGATTTTTTAAATGTACTCATTTTTCCATGAGTATTGCAGATCTGTCCATTGCAGATCTGGGAGTATTTCTTGTGTTGTTGGCTAAGTATCTCTATTACAAGACAGATATGGGATTTATAAGCATGACATTAAACTTTGCTAGCCAAAGGTATCCTATAACTGAGTGCTCCATCAGCACCAGCTTTTCACAACCTGTAGTTCCACTATTAAAAAACAAAAAACAGAAAAAGAAAATAAAAGCTTTGTTGTATGACACATGGCAGATACTCCATGTATTCTATCACCATGTGAATCACATGGAAAGGGCCCAACAGACTGCAAAAAGAATAACCACCATCACCATCATAATGATTGCTCGCTTCTTCCTCCTGAAATTGCATCAAGACATTCCATACTGAATCACTAAGAACTGACTGGTAGTTACATATGTCTCGAAGTTAGACCCGTAAATATGTTCTGATGGTTACAGATGTAAACAAAACCCTGGAAGAATGCTCAGAAGTACACAGCTCCTTCTGAAACCAAAAAAAAAAAAAGTAGCATCATATAAACACAGTACATCAATTAACACCTTTTATTTCGCTCTTTTGGGAAAGCAATACACTTGGCAGCTGCAGCAAGCAGTGATATTAGCATAACTTGCAAGGCGTTTTCACTCTATTCAAGCACATGCAATCCCTATAGTAAGAGATGAGGGCAAAGCAAAACCCAAGAAAAATTAATTAAAACAATCAAACCAAAGCCAAACCAATGAAATTCCATTAATAGCTCAAAAAACAGGAGTCCTTTCCTAGATCTGGGAGCAGTGACCATACCTACAGCACCTGATAACACAGAGAAATTGACACAAAGTTAAACTATAGCTGCAACATTCAACCTTTGCTGGTAGGTGAAGTACAAGAGCTAGAAAACCACCCCATGCCTGTGCTGTAATAGCTCACAAACTCAAGGTATACATGAATTTACTGTTATTCCCAAACGGATATATAATTCATATAACTGCCTCTATAGATCCCAAGATGGATCTCTTGCTTGAGCTAAATAAGCAGCACCTGAGTGGTAGCAGTTACAGGGTCTGCTCCCTACGATATGAAAATAATGTGAGTAGCAGCCCAAAGATTACACAACCCCTTAACTCCTGTGAGATTGCACCCTCCATCACTTCTGATTTACAGTGGTCAGCTTCCTTAGGCACTTTGTTTGGCAAATATCTAAGGAATCCTTGATCTTTATAAGCTGCTTGTCACTATTCTTCCTACAGTCAATACTTAAGGTGATACTCTCCTCAATGAGCAGAGCCATTAAGACCTCAGGCAATAAATCAATTTGCCAAATGGAAGAGAAAAACTTGAGGCAGTATTAAGTGCAACCCATATTTAGTGCTAAATAGTGACATCGGTAATCACTGATTTTCATAACTTGTCAGAGCATTACCATCCAAATAATCTCATGTAAACATCTAGAGAACACTCAAAACTCTTTGGAATCTGTATGAAGTTCAACTGTAACAAAGTAGGTTTTGAATTCTGATTTCCTCTCTCCCCCATATGCCAATTAAGTTACAAGAAGATGATAAAGGGGTATTCACAGTCTCAGAATTATATAAGGAACTTTCCGAAGAATATTTAGAGACCATGTAGCAGCATTTTCTGCAAGTCATGTTCTAACTCATGAGTCATTACTGTATTCATCCCAAGTGTAAAAACCAAGCACATTCAAATACTCCTTGCTCTTAATGCAACAACCAGCATTAAACAGAGAAACTTTTCAAAGTGACAAATCTTTCACGCACTTTTCCACCTGAAATATGACAAAGAGAGGTCAGGAGATGCTCTGATCTTCCTCTTTTTTTTTTTTTTTTGTTTGTTTCTTTGTTTTTAAAATGTGGACTTTCAAAGGAGACCTTGGCTACGTATTTTGCAGGTATAGATGGGTACACAGAAACCTCACATATTAGTCACTTAAAAAAATGAAACAAATTTCTTAACCTTCAGGCTCACAAGACCAGATTCTGACAAGCCTTTCCCTCCCACCCCCACCCAAAATGTCACCCTTACACTCTAATGGGCATTTTAAACTAGGCACAGTTCTTCCAAATCCCGGAGAATACTGTATCATCCTCAGTCATCTAAGCCCTACACTGCTGTGTGCCAGTGCACCTATGAACTGAAAGGAAGCCCCAGTGGACTTCACAGATGTAATTACTGCTCTTCGAAGTAACTGGGGAGGGTAGATATGACTAGTCCCTGCTGGCAGTCCTTCCAGTGTATGCTAATCCTTATTAGCCTGTCATGCTAGCACACAGAAATTACATTTCTCTTATCCCACTCACTTCTTAAAAGTTTATTCGATTTTATTGCTGAATATACAAAAAGATCCAGTGAGGTCTGTGTTTCAAACGTAAATTCCCATTTCGCCTAACATACCTCAAGCTGCTGCACATGCCATGCAGGTGACCCAGCAATACGCGCCAGCAACCATACTATGCCTGTAAACAAATAGATTTTTTAATACTTTGTACAACAAGCAGCATGAGTTTTGGTACACAGTTGAACAGCATCATGTTTAAGAAGTCAGGAAAAGTAGAGAACTTAAATAAAGCACAGTTTTATAGGAGGCATACATATTCACATCAAGAAATAACAGCATGTTCTTCTGTTATCAGTTTTCTTTCTCTCAATCTACTTTCATTTACTGGTATTCAGGTGTAAAGACCTGTAAATTTACGTGAGCAGGATTACGTGTGTTCTCTTTGTGTTAAAATGGAAGGAATGCAGCAGTTGCCAAAGTTTTATCAGAGTCTTGGTTAAATCAATATTTTGACTTCATATTCCAAGTCTATTGGCATGGTTTTGACTAGTAATTGCTACACATCTGTACATACAGGCACTATCCTTGAGCCATTTCATACATGTTACCAAAGTTACCATTCAGTCTATCTCTGATTCACTGGTCATATCAGTGGTTCCTGTTCTGCCATGCCATCTATTCCAGGTACACTGAAGATTATTTCTCTACACACATGGTTACTGGAGGTGCTTAAAATCTTATTAAGCATTGTGAAAGCTCTTTTATTGGTGTACTGCCACTTCATTTTCAGTGGATGCAAAATTCCCTGGTGTCTGTCCACAGCAATGCACATCATGGTAAGAATTTCAGTTACAATGGCAGTGGATTGAACAAATGGTACCATCTTGCAAGCAAAGGCACCTGAAATAGTCAGAAAGTAAAGTATGCTACTGTTGCAGTTCATGAAAAACTTGTTAGTACCAGACTTTGCTATTAAAGTGCTATTGTGCAAAAACAACACACTAAGATGCTTAGATGTACTTTATCAGTTGAACCGCCAAGTCACCTTTGAAGCTATTCATCAAAGGCAGCTTTTAGTAGTCATTCTTCCGTTGTTCACACGATCTGCAAAACCAAGACTTCTAATGACATGCTTGCTTGCCCTGCATCAGTCTGACACTTTCTCCTATTTCACTTTTGGCCAAGTCTTCCATCACCTATTTTCAAATATGCCAAATTACAGGGATATCTCTTACCTTTTATCTTGGCAGATTATTCTCCAGTTTTATGTAGGTATTAGCATTACCAGTTTAAAAGTTTACCTTTTCTGCTGTCACAAATATATTCCTTCTGCTCATTTAAATACCACTCTCTTCGTATACTTTGGCACTTGATGGGTCTTTTCTGCCAAATGATATATATACATATATGAGTCCTCTAAGAGGCATATCATAAGATGTGCATCTTCATTTTTGCTCTCCAAGTCTCCCTCTTTCCCAGTTAACACATTATGTTAATGGCACTGCTCAAATTAAATGCTGTTTGCTGTCTGCATTTTCACAGCTGTATAGGTTCCTAATGTATTTATGTTCAGCTACCACAGATCTTCATCCTTCACTGGTGCTGTAACTTCCCAAAAGTACATATTAACATAGTAGTCACTCTCCATTAGCCATCCTCAAGTCCCAGCCATCTTTGAAACTGTGGTGTAAATTATTCTCCCAAATTCTTATGCTAACACCCTTGCCAACCAAATTCTTATTCACTCATTTTCTGACCTTGAGATAATTTTGCATGTCCACATTCTCACAGTTCTCCCACATTCTTAAAGTTCAGTATCATATACTCAATTCAGCAACAGCTGGGCTTATTTCCCTTAATTTCATCATTAATTGTACCTTACCCAGATATAAATCATAAAATCAGCCAAAGGAATATCTGATCCAATTGTAACTCAAGTTTTAAGATGCTATAGACAACTTAAGCAACAAAAGCATTAAAAACAGAGAAATAAAGAAACAAGAAACTATCAAAACTTAATCTGTCCTCCATGAATAGACCAAGGAAAAGGAAAATCTCTATCTGCCAGGCCAAGCTAAAAGCCTCTGTAGCTTAAAGAAGGAATTGGTTTGCTACTGGTCGCATCAATTCCAGCTGCACAAAAAATGGCTTTTTCTGTGGCTCCAAAAAGGAGAGGGCAAGGGGAAAAGGATGGAAGCCAAGTATCCTTCAAGTACATATCCAACACCAGCAACATGGTGAATGTGTTTGCAGATTAGATTTAAAACAGAATAAAAATACCCCATGCAGCCCAATTTCAAGCTACTTGAATGAGACCTTAGCACGCTGTGTTGGAAATGTGTGGAAGAAGATGCACAGGGCTACATGTCTGTTTCTCACGTAACGTATTTTCCAAGGGTGTCAGAAAAAGAGCAAGACATCTTGACATCAACTGCAATTTATATTATAAACTTCCCCCTTGACTTCAGTATGCACAAAGTCAAAACACAGTCCTTATGAAACACAGCCAATATCTTATTAAATTAAGCCATAACATCCTCATAGGTAAGTTTAGGAGATGCAGGTTACATGAATGGACAGTGAGGTGGATTGAGAACTGTCTGAATGTCAGTTTGCCAAGCAAAATCCAGTTGGAGGCCTATGGTCAGTGGTGTTCCCCAAAGACCGATACTGGGTCTGGTATTTTTCAACTTGTTTATCAATGACCTGTATGAAGGGCTAGAGCGTACCAGCAGCAAGTTTGCCAATGGTAGGCTGGAGATTTGGGCAGAGAAACCTAATGAGGTTCAACAAGGGCTAGTGTAGGGAACTGCACCTGGGGAGAAAGAACCCCAGGTACCAGCATGGGATGGTGGCTGACCTACTAGAGAGCAGCTCAACTGAGAAGGACCTGGGAGTATCAGTATATGGCAAGTTGACTACAAGCCAGAAGCGAGCCCTTGAGGCCAGGGTGGCCAATAGTATCCTGGGGTTGCATCGGGAGTGCGGCAGCAGGTGGAGGGAGGCGATCCTCCCCCTTTACTTGGCCCTGGTGAGGCAACATCTGGAGTACTGGGTCCAGTTCTGGGCTCCTCAGTACTAGACAGACAAACAGGTATTGGAAAGGGTCCAGCGGCAGGCCACAGGGGTGATTGAGGATTTGGAGCATCTTTCTTATGAGGAGAGACTGAGGGAGCTGGGCCTGTTTATTCTAAAGAGCAGACTGAGAGGGGATCTCATTAATGGATAAGAATATCTCAAAGTCGAGTGCAAGGAGGATAGTGCCAGACTCTCTTCAGGGGTGCCCAGCAACAGGATGAGGATCAATGGCCATAAACTAACACACGAAAAGTTTCTCTTCAACATGAGGCAGGACTTCTTTACGTTTAGGGTGGCAGAGCACAGGAGCAGGCTGCCCAGAGAGGTTGTGCAGTCTCCCTCTCTGGAGACATTCAAAACCCACCGGGATGCCTTCCTGTGTATCCCGCTGTAGGTAATTCAGTTACATAACATTTGCCTTCAGTGATGCACACACGCAGTTACCACATCCCTTATGCTCCCCCATTTACTTCCCGAGTACAAGATCTTTACCTTAAAAATAGCCACGATGTTTTATGCTGTAGAATATGGTTTATATATTTTTCAGCTTTCCATACTTTAAAACAATCCACCCACTCATATTCCTTTTCATGTAAGTAGCCAATATGTATTGTACATAATCTTCTTGCGTATAAACTAGGGATTCCTAGTTTATATTCCCATTGAAGTCTCAGGGAAACTAACAGAAGAGTAACTGTCAAAAGAAAATATTGTATTTAACCTAACCTGAAAGTACTTATTTTTCCTTTTGTTAGAATGAATTTCCTCATATCATTATTTTTAAGAGCACCAATTATGGGTTTTTTCCTGCTGCTACGTTTCATTTTTCTTTATAGCAAGAACATTTTAAATATTCATTCTTCTATAATATCAAACATTGCTCTGTCTTTGGAGTCCACGTAAAGAAGCTCAACCGCCACTCATAATATGTGCTGCTTGTAAAATATAATTAGCTAACAGGCCTAGAAAGCAGTATCCCTTTTCATGTGTTGACAGTGACCATAAGAATATGTGATGTGCGTTAGTTGCTTGGCTTTAGTGAAGAAAACAGCTACGCATATCACAAAGAAGGAAACTCACCAGTAGCACACAACATTGCACAAAATACAAGACCCTTTTTGAGGTGAAAAACAAAAGTGTAAAACCACTCAGAGTGCTTTCAGGAGATATGCAGCCCACCAGACCATTTCTCTCCCAGCTAACTACTGCTTCAGCTGTAATGACACTCAATAGAGATCTTGAGAGTGAGAAGACTTGTGCAAGATGGTCTGGTATGCAGGAGGCTCTCCTAGAAATATGAGGCACAATCCCCTCACCTGACATAATCCAATGGAGGTTACTTTCCAGAAAAAACACTAAGCTCTGCCCAGAGTTCTCAGAAAAGGTTGAATACTTTTTCCCAGGTTGCTTATGAAATGAAAATCTTCAGTGAAATTCCTCTGTTTTCATCTGCTGGGCTAAATCAATGTTTTCACTGGTGCTAGCTGGCAGTTTATTTATATTCTAGTCTGATTAATGTCAGGTTTTTCTTTATCAAAGAGAATTTATGGTTTGTTTCTCTAAATGAATAAAACCATTTAGCCTAAAGCCTAAAGGTGTGGATGTAGCCTCAGTGCTCTCCCCAAATATGTGTTCTCAGTAAACAGCAAATGTTCTTAACAGAATTTATATTTCAGAAACTGCTTTGACAATCTTAATAGCTACTTTATTTTTGACTTAACCTGAACTTACCTAATGATGATGGTAAGCTATTCCATTCCTTTGAAGAATGATCCTTAAAGCTGTGGTACTAAAATGCATTAGGAGTGCATCCCCCACGTAACAACTAAAGGATCAAAGACTACTTAGGTTTACTAGTAATGAGTTACAGTGGCTGTAAAAAATCCTAGGCTACTTAGGTTTACTAGTAATTAGTTGCAGGGGCTGTTTAAAAGCTGGTAACATGCACCTCTTCCAAAGTATTTTAAAATGTCAAGGGGAGTGAAAGAGAAAAAAGAAAGCGATTCTTTCTGTTAGTAGTTTTGTCTTCTATTTCTTTTGCCTGAAGTAGATGACATGAGTAGGAATTTGGAAGGAACAAAGGTTTTTTTAAAATGTCTGGTTTAGGATTACACAGTAAGTATATGTTTTCTCAGCATTCAAAATGCCTGCTGTTCACAGTTTTTACAAACTTCATGCTCCAGTTACAAAATTTATGCAAAACTATGTATGCACATTTTTCTTCTTGGTTTTATTTTTTTTCACAGCAGCCATACAGAGATCTTGTTGCTACCAAAAGAGAAAAAAAACAGTGCAATTATAGCTTATGTTAGCTTTGTAAGAGAAAAGGTTACAAACTGAATGGCAGTATTTTTCAGCCTGCAGAAAATTCACTGTCACTTGAGAATAAGAAAGTCTCATACTGATGAATCATCCGGGCAAAAATATTACCATACGGTGGCATGGAGAAATAAGGGGTTTTGACAGAGTGCAAACTGGTACAACTCATATTTCACTGCTCTTCTTGCTTACCAGTCTGTAGGTTTCTGAAAAAAAAGAATATACGTCTTTGAAATTAAAGTAAAATTACTGACAGACCCAAGACATGATCTGTGTTCATGTTAAAAGGTTGTTTCACTGCGATTCTAGATACAGAAGTAAAATGTTTCTAGGCATTTAATTAGTAGGCATCTTTTTTTTTTTTAGTTAAAAATAAAGAAAAATATTTTGGTGTTTTCAAACACTGTTTTACATTTATGAAAATATCAGTTTCAGAAATAATAACCACGGGAATAGAGAACTGACTTCTAATTTTTCAGTATCTATCTAGGTGTGTACAGGCTAATAAGAGTCTCTTTCTTTTATAGCATATGACAGCTTCCCAATTTTAGAAGAGAGATTAGTTTATTAACTATTACAAATATCACTTAACAGCATGACCTATGTCTCACTAACATAAATATCAAAACTCCATAGAGTTCAATGGAAACAGGAGTGGATTTGGATAAAAGATACTGAAAATCACCATTAAAATCTAGAAAAAAAAAAAGTAATGCAGAAGACTAATAGATATTTGTGTATATAGATATATGTAGTTTGGAATGTGACACAACAATAAAGATCAAATATAAGAAAGTCAATTAAGGAACAGGAAACCCATTTGTTTCAAAAGGCTGTTTCTTACATTTGCTGTTAAAACACCTGGGCAAGACTACCTTCTTATACCCTCCCACCTCCCTGCCTCTCTTTGCATTTCTAGAGAAAACTCATTTGTATGGAGAGTCATTTTACTGAAGATGTAAATGACGGTGGGGAGAGTCAAGGCAGCCCCATATTGCTTTGCTTTGTGGAATCCAGGAACCACCAGGAGCCACTGGCAGCCAGGGGTGCAGGGTAAGGCAGGACACCAGTTTCCTGCCCTGAAAAGCAAGCAACACTTTTCCCTACTTACCAATCAGTCGTAGCCCTTGGAAGCAAATAATTCATTTAATTAGTTTCAGCAGGTTTTAGATGAGGTTATCTTTAGCAACACATCCCTTTTTACTCCAAATATGATTTTATTCACATCAATGAGCTGGGTAATACAATTACTAATAACTCACCCTATCGCTTGTATGATGTTCACGCTGTTACTGCTTTCTTTGCATACAGCAAAACTAAATCGACAGAAGTTTAACCATATCAAGTGCAAGGTCTTGCACCTCAGTTGGAGTAATCCCAGGCACAGCTACAGGCTGGGCAGAGAAGAAATTCAGAGCAGCCCTGCGGCGAATGACTTGAGGGTGTTGGTGGATCAGAAACTGAACATGAGCCCACAGTATCCATTTGCAGCCCAGAAAGCCATCCTTATCCTGGGCTGCACCAAAAGGAGCGTGACCTGCAGGTCAAAAGAGGTGATCCTGCCTCTCTAGTCTATTCTCGTGATACCTCACTTGGATCACTGTGAACAGTTCTGGCATCCTCAACATGAAAAAGACATGGAACTATTGAAACAAGTCCAGAGGAGGACCACAAGAATGATCAGGGGGCTGAAGCACCTCCCGTATGAAGATAAACTGAGAAAGCTGGGGCTGCTCAGCCTGGGGAAGAGAAGGCTGCATGGACAATTTATAGCAGCCTCCCACTATCTGAAGGGGGCTTATAAGGAAGCTGGGGATGGACTCTTCATTAGGGCCTGTGGTGACACGACAAGGGGTAGCAGGTTAAACAGGGGAAGCTTAGATTGGATATAAGGAAGAAGTTCTTTACTATGAGGGTGGTGAGGCACTGAAATGGGTTGCCCAGGGAAGCTTTAAATGCTCCATCCCTGGTGGTGTTCACTACCAGGTTGGACAGAGCCTTGGGTGACAGGATTTAGTGTGAGGTGTCCCTGCTCATGGCAGGGCGGTTGGAACTAGATGATCTTAAGGTCCTTTCCAACCCTAACTGTTCTATGATTCTATGATTATAAGACGTAATGGCACACTTCCATAGCCTCCAGCTTAGAGATTTGTTTATATTATGCAGATTAACCATTCAGATATTTTTAATTTTTAATGCTGTTTGATTACTTGTAATGAACATCATAGTAAGAAGAAAAGGATAGATGTGAAATGATTGTCCATGTTAACTGTAAACCCCGATTATTTGCAAAGCTTACATGTGAGCTTGTTCCTGTTTAACTTCCTGATACACTTGGATGCTTTCGCGCAATGAATGACACGACACTGTGATACACAATTGCAAAAGACTGGCCTTCTCTTCATTTGGGCCATCTTTATTTGTAATAGGAATGAAATCTGCTGAAATGTGTCTAGATTTTTCTTCTTTTTTATACCTGATACAGGTAGAAACATATACCCAAGGCAAGGCACATACTTTCTGTACAGAATTGATTTTGCAGAATTCTCCCAGGTGATTTTTGTTTCCTTGTGAAACATTTATCACTGTGAGGAGGTAGAAGTGTTGTCAGACCTGATTTCTGTACTACTATTGCCTCCTCTAGATCCTTTTTGATAATTTATAGTGTAACTGGTTAAAAAGTAATTGCTATTAAATATCATACAGTACAAAGGAGATATATCTGCACTAGTGAGAAAGCTGTACTGGGCAATTAAAACAATTGGTTGGAAGGCAAATCAATTCATATATTCAACTTGACCTCTCCATTATTATCAACATTTAAGCAACTTTTTCTCTTAAGGACTGGAACTGTCCGAAGAAGGGCCATGAAGCTGATGAAGGGTTTAGAGAAGAAATCCTATGAGGAGTGGCTGAGGGATGTTCAGCCCTGAGTAAAGGAGGCTTGGGGAAGACCTTACAGCTCTCTGTAGCTGAAAGGAGCCTGTAGCAAGGTGGGGTTCGGTTTCTTTTCCCAGGTAACAAGTCACAGTAAAAGAGGAAATTGCTTCAAGTTAGTCCTAAACATGTCACAAACCAAAGGAACATGTGGTACAAAAAAAAAAACAAACCCCTGACCTAGAGATTTAGGGATACAGAAGGTGTTGGAATTGTTGGGGAAGGACACAGGGCTGCAAATAGAACTTTGAACTCTACTCACTTTCACAAGTACCTGTGGAAGAGAGAAACAGGACTAGCTGTAGAAAAATTAAGTGCAAAATTACACTTCATACTAAAACTAATTACGAATCATAGAATGGGTTAGAAAGATCTTAAGATCATTGAATGCCAAAACCCTGCCTCACCCTAGACCATGTTGCCCAAGGCTCTTTCCAACCCGGCCTTGACCAGTGCCAAGGACGGAGCTTCACCACTTCTTCGGGTAACCTGTGCTAGTGCCTCACCTCTCTCACATTAAAGATATTCTTCCCTATATCTAACCTGAACTTCCCCCATTTCAGTTTAAACCAATCACACTTTGTCTTATTGCTAGAGTCCATGATGCAGAGTACCTCTCCAGGATTTCAAGAATAGCATTTCAACAATGAAATTGTGTTGACCATATTTGAACTAAGCTTAGGTTTAAATCAAACTCAGAAGTATGGCATCCAATTATCTTTAAAAGCTCCCAGAATACATCTTTTTTTTTTCCTGCTTTAGTAAGGAAGGTAGTAAAATACCTCGACAGTCATGATGTAAAAAAGAGTGACTTGCCTGTACAGAGAAGTGGAACAGGAGACTGGATTTATGGAATTTGCCTATGGAAATTTGAGTATCTCCTTACACAAAAATCAGGAACGGGGTGCTTGGGGGAGCAACCCCCGTGGATGAGCGCGTGGAGTCCCATGGGCCCTCCTTTCCGCACACTGACCACTGTCAAAAAAAGGCTGGAGATAGGAAAATTCACATCAAAGCAAAGGGGGCTGATTTCCAAAGCTGTTTGGTGGAGCAAAGAGATACGGCTGCCCCAGCTTTCTCTTTGGAATCCCCTGGGAACTGGGCACCTCTAGGTGGCCAAGGGAGTCTGTGAAGGACAAACTGAAAAGAGCACAAGCCTGACAGTCATTCTCATCTCACTTTGAGATCTGAGGTTAACTGCGCTTTTGTCCTTACCTGCATATCTTTCTTTCCACCTCCAGGCCCCTCCACCTCCTCGATTCACACGTGAATAGGTCTGGAATGGCTGCATGTCCATATCACACTGCCCTTGCTACATGTCTGTAGTTGCCACAGACAACAGAGGGGTTTTCTGTCTGTGCAGCTACTTTGCAAGGATGACTTGGATGACCGCCTGGGAGAACTGTAACGAAACACAGTTCCACATCTGTTTGGCAGCACCTACCCCAGTTTCTTTTGCAGAAAATATCTACCCATGAGGTGAAGTTGCCTTGATTGTTCTGATTCCTCTTTCCCTGGCAGTTTTAGAGTGATGGCTATTTTCAAAGTATTAGGATCAGAGATAGCCACTTCTAGATGTTTTCTGACAGTCTATATGTAGCTGCAGAAATTTGCCTTGTGCTCACACCGAGGAAGAAGGCTGCAGCTAAAGCACACAACGTGCTTTCATAATGTATTAGAGAACCCAGAGCAGACAGAGAAAGAGGAGTTGCAAGTGCCTTAATCAGGGGAAGTTCCTTGGTTGGATTGTGCACATAATTAGGCAACAGAGAATCCAATTGCAAAACTCAAGCCCTTTGAAAATCAGTTTCATCAGTTCGGCTACTTCTTTCCTTACAGCACCTTAATCATCTACTGCACTAATCCCCACCTGCTGGTCAGGTCTACTATGTCAGAGTCAAGGAGAGGTTCCTGTGACCCACTGTCCTGATGAGCAGCGGGATAAGCAGAGAACTTTGCATATTTTCCTTATGTTACAACATGTTCTTGTTCTCCATGTGTCATCAGCTAGACCTTTTGACTCACTAACCTCGTCTCACATAGATGCTTTTAAAGTTACTCTTTCTTCTTGGGCTTCCCTGATTCATATTAACTGACTTAAAAAGTTTCTCCAATCAGCCTCCCTTTCTTAGCCCAACATCCAGGAGGCATGAGTCCAAGAGGAGAGAATACCTAGGGCCTTCTATCACACTAACTGGCAGTGGATCACTCAGCTTCTGCCTCTCCTATCTCTTACGAGTAACTAACAACCAAATGTGACCTACTGGCTGTGTCACTTACAAAAGGAGGGGAATTTCCCCATAACTGGAGAAATCTCTCCAGGAGGCTGAGCTGCTCTCGTTGGTGCAGCACAGCTAATTGCCAAGGGCGCAGTCCTTGAAAGCTTTCATTCCTTTGGGATGATCCTGAATTATTTGCCTCTTAACTTGGTTGAGAAATAGTGACAGTGTGAATCACAACCTTTTAATGCCTCCAACTCAGCCTTCAGAAAAGATCATCGCCCTGGCTCCAGCACCAAGGAATGGTGCCATAATACTGTGAGCAACAGTGCAAAGAGCACACACGTTCTCCTTTCACAGGGACAGAGACAGAACAAAAGATATGTATCTGTCTTTTGCTTTTTTTTCTTGCACGGTGCTGGTAATCCTGCTGACAAAACCAGACGTGTAGGGTTGGCACATAACAGCATAAAGGGAAGTGACTGAGTAACACCTTTGGGAACAGAAGGCATTTTTTTGGAGTCTTTGCACATCTCGGGTCTCTTCTTGCCTTGGTCTGGTGGGTGTTTGCACAAGACTTTATGAACCTCCAGCCCAAGGTAAGGTCTGGACAACTCTTGCGGACTTCGATATGTCATAGAATGAAGACATTCGAGCCCATCAATAAATATTCTTGTGAATGTCAAACGAAAATGTTAGTTAATTCACAGGAAAAGGACTGGGCAAATAAGCTTCTTCACTGCAGATGTTACACAGAAGCCAACAAGCCACATTTGCTGACTGAAGATGCAGACTTTTTGGCATGTGAAGCAATCTCAAAGCTTCTTCACCTCTTTCTGCAGTGACTTTCTGCTGTCCTGACACATCATTCTTTCATCGTTCTGAGGCACTGTGCGCTCAGAGCCCTCTCTAAAAGCAATGTACCTTAGCATCTTATAATCTGCTGCATTAATGCTGAATCATGCTGTACATCAGAGAAAGGCCAGTTAGTGGCAAAAGAATGCATGGGGATGAATTTCCCCTAGTTGGAGAAGCATGAGACTGACAGCTTTGAAAAGCTGTATCAACATGGAAGAAGGACACATTGTACGTGATTTTTATGGGCCTTCCAGAGATTACTTTCCAAATCCCATAAACGCCTGTCCTTCACGTTTTGGCCATGCCTATTCTACCAGAAAGATAGAATTTTCAGTGCACAAGAGGTACAACTTTACTTGAAGGTAGCTTGATTTTTTTTTGTTTTTTTTTTAAGAAGGCTCTCTTGAGTATTTGTTGTAAAATATCCCACAGGAGACAAGAACTACGAGGAAGTGGCTTTTCAGATGTCAGAGAAGGCAGAAGAAAACCCTGCTGCTAGAGATGATAGTTTGAAACGAATGGGACTGAAGAGCCACTAGGGAGTTTCTCACTGAATGGGGCTTTTGTCACTGCTGTTGTATCACTTGCAGGCTGAATTTCCAAGCTCAGGTACTCATTGCTATTGGCAGCTATTTCATTCAGCTCAGCCTATCGCTGCATGTAAGGAGAGAGATTTGGAGAAAGCTGCAGGAGTTCACCCTAGTGAAATACGCTCTGTGCTGCAGAATATATGGACCCAGTCAGAGATCAATATGATCAGACCGTTTATTATTTCTTACATGCACTTACAGTGATTTGGCATATTATGACTAGATACATGTCTTGAAGACCCTTAGTGACTAACATATAATCATGTTAAGCACAGATATGAGAACTTGAACTCAAAAGCTTGCCAACAGTCCACAGTTCCCATTACCTCGGTGAATTCCAGCTTCTTCTTATCTTGCTTGCTTAAGCTTCCTCAGGCCTCTCATGGCCTTGCTGTATCTGTAGGGATTATTCAGAGTATATGTACCAATAATTCAATCTCCTGTGAGAACACTGCCTCCACAGCTTTGTTAATACAGATTTCTCTGTGAACAAGGCATTAGCAACACTCAACCAGAGAAATCCTCCTTCTCCATGAGAGAGTCTCTCGACATCCCATCTGCAGAATTTTCTAAACTCTCAGCCACTGCTGCCCTTCATGAATTACCTCACCCCCAAAAAAATAGGTAAAATGCAGGTCAGCCTCAACTGTCCTATACCTGCTGTACTTAAAGTGACAGCTGAAGTCAGCAGTGGAAAAGCTGGCTTCACCTAAGCTGCTGCTAATGCTGGAGTGATCGCTGGATGTGACTCTGGATTGACACTCGATGAAGCAAGTGATCTTGCTTCATGTAGCAAGACTTCACCCTGAAATCCAAGGCAATTGTGTTCAGTGACCTGGCACTGCAATTTGAATATTTCTGTGTTGGAGAAACAGAAAATGTAATTTTTTCCATAGTACCTTATCAACAAATGTCATCATAATAGGCAGTTTCAGAGTTGTGCAGCAAGTACTAACAGCCAAGCCAGCGTTTAACAGCTTGTGTTTAACGATTGAGCTAGAGCTTGGAGTTCCTTCAGACTACTCACGAGCAAGTCAGAAAGCAATACAGACAGGTAGGAAACAGGTATTTGATCCATAGTCTTTGATAGACTGAACAAGAGGCAAGCCCTTTGGAAAGCAATAAAAACCTCCACTGCTCTGAGACTTTTCCCACCTGCTTATTTTAGAGCTTCCACTACTTCCTATAGGGTGGCAAAAAAGAGCATTATTCACGTGCCCCAAGGTTTACACAGCTGATGGACACATCTCCATGGAGATGGAAGTGGCAATGCTCTGAGTTCACAACCAGCTGCAAGGGGAGAAAAGTCAGCACCCAAAGGGAAAAGAGCTGAAACCCAGGATTGGTGTGCGGAACCCAAGTAAGCCCCCTGCAGCTTACCAGAGCCTGTATTCTGCTTTAACTTCAAGTGGGCTGGGCTTCAAGGGAAACAAGTTTGGCTGGGCGGAAAGAAGCAACAGCATCTGCTGCAGTATGAAACCAGCACTCCTTCTGGCACCAACTTCTCTAGTTGTCGCTCTAGGCAAATCCTACTTCTCCGGAGCTTGCTCTCGGCTGCCCAGCAGCAAAGCGAGAAGCACAGGAACGTTTGGCTTCTGCTCCCACAGTCAAGGACACAGGAGGGAAAGCTTGTGCTGGGCCTCTTCAGCACACAGTCACCTTACAGCGCAGCGACCGTAATTGATGTCGCTCCTCACTTTCACACCTAAAAGTCCATTTGAATCTGACCTATCGGGAGCAAACTCTTGGAGGCCCAGCAGGACAGTGAGATGACCACGAAGGTTTGGCCTCCATTCCCACAGCCGAAGACGCAGGAGTGAAAGCTGGGGCTGGGAATCTTCAGCACACAGCCAGGTTATCAAAGGTGTAATCATCATTGTTGTCGCTCTAGATTTCATGCGTAAAAGGCCATTTGAATCCAACATCTCTGCTGGTCACTCTAGGATGCCCAGCATCACAGTGAGTAGAGCACGAATATTTGACCTTTGCTCGCACAGCCAAAGAGCCAGTAGCGAAAGTTGCTGCTGGGAATCTTCAGCACACAGTCAGCTTTGCAACGCACAGTCGGCTGTTCAACAGGACCTCCATCATTCCTCTCTCACCTCTTTCATACGTAAAAGTCCACTTGAATGCAACCTCTCCGGAGGGTGCTCTCATCTGCCCAGCAGCACAGTGAGGAGAAAACTAACGATTGGACTCTGCTCACACAGCTAACGAGCCAGGAGGGAAAGCTGGTACAGGGTCTCAAGCACACAGTCAGCTTTGCAGAGATGACAACATCATTGCTTTCGCTCTCATGTTCATGCCTAAAACACCATTTAAATCCTACCTCTCCGGAACTTGCTTTCGGCTGCCAAGCAGCACTGGGAGGAGAGCATGAACGTTTGGCCTCTGCTACCACAGGCAAAGAGCCAGTAGGGAAAGCTGGTGCTGGGAATCTTCAGCACACAGTCAGCTTTGCAATGGTGTCACCATCAGCGCTGGATCTCCTCGGTTTCCTACCTAAAAGTCCATTTGAGTCCAACCACTCCTGTGGTTTCTCTCAACTACCCAGCAGCACAGTGATTAGAGCACGAACGTTTGGCCTCTGCTGTCACATCCAAAGAGTCATTAAGGATAACTGCTGCTGAGGTTTTTCAGCACACAGTCACCTTTTCAAATGTGACACCTTCATTGTTGTCACTCCTCGGTTTCATACCTACGAGTCCATTTGAATCGTGCATCTTCGGAGCTTGCTCTGAGGGTCCCAGCAGCAGAGTGAGTAGAGCAAGAACGCTTGTCTCTGATCAAAGAGCCGAAGAGTCAGGAGGGAAAGCAGATGCTGGTCGTCTTCAGCACACTGTCAGCTTTGCACTGTGTCACTTTCAGTCCATGTGAATGCAACCTCTCCGGAGCTTGATCTCAGCTGCCAGGCAACACAGTGCATACAGAACGAGCGTTTGGCATCTGTACACACAGCCGAAGACGCAGGAAGCAAGGGATATGCTGAGCCTCTTCAGCACACTGTCAGCTTTAAAGGGCGACATCACCATTGACGTCTCTCCTCTGTTTCATGCCTAAAAGTCCTTTTGAATGCAAGATCTCCGGAGCTTGCTCTCGGCGGCCAAGCAGCACAGCCAGGAGAGAACGAAATTTTGGCGCCTGCTAATACAGGCAAGGAGCCAGAAGGGAAAGCTGGTGCTCGCCTTCTTCAGCACACAGCTTTGCAACGGTGTCACCACCATTGCTTTCACTCCTCCGTTTAATACCCAAAAGTCCCTTTAAATCGCACCTCTACAGAATTCGCTCTGTGCTGCCCAGCAGTACAGGGAGTAGAGTATGAACATTTCACCTCTGTTCCCAAGCCCGAAGAGGCAGGACAGAAAGATTCGGCTAGGCCTCCTCAGCGCACAGTCAGCTTTGCAACAATGCCACCATCATTCCTGTCGCTCTTCTGTTTCATACCTCAAAGTACATTTGAATCGTACCTTTTCGGAACTTGCTCTCGGCTGCCCACAAACATTGTGAGTAGAGCACGAACGCTTGGCCTCCACAGCAGAAGATGCAGGAAGGAAAGTATGTGCTGAGCCTCTTCAGCACACTAGCAGCTGTCCAACGGTGTCAACATCACTGCTGTGGCTCCTCGCGTTCATACCTAAAAGTCTATTTGAATGCAACCTATCCGGAGCTTGTTCTCTGCTGCCCGGAAGTAAAAGTGAGCAGAGCATGATCGTTTGGCCTCTGCTCACACAGCTGAAGATTCAGTATTTAAAGCTTGTGCTAGTGATATTCAGCACACAGTCAGCTTTGCAAAGCTGCCTACATTATTGATCTCACTGCCCACTTTCATACAGGAAAAGCATTTGAATCCAATCTTTCCAGAGTCTGCTCTCTGCTGCGCAGCAACACAGTGTACAGAACATGAACGTTTGGCCTCTGCTCCCACAGTAGAGGAAAGCAGGCGGGAAAAGTGTGCTGGGCCTCTTCACACACAGTCAGCTTTGCAGCGGTGCCTCCATATTGCTTCCACTGCTAACTATATTACATGAAAGTGCATTTGAATGAAACATCTCCAGACCTGCTCTCACAGCCCAGCAGCACAGTGAGCAGAGCATGAACGTTTGGATTCTGCTCCACCATTCCTGTCACTGCTCACTTTCATGTCTGAGAGCGCTTTTGAATGCAATATCTGCGAAGCTTGCTCTCGCATACCCAGCAGCACAGTGAGCAGAGCATGAAGGTTTGTGTTCAGCTCCAACAGTAACAGACGTAGGAGATAAAGCTGGTGCTCGGAATCTTCAGAACACAGCGTTGACACCGTGTCTCTATCATTCCTGTCACTGCTCACTTTCATATCTGAGAGCGCGTTTGAATGCATCATCCCCGAAGCTTGCTCTCTCCTACCCAGCAGAACGGTGAGCGGAGCATGAACGTTTGGACTCTGCTCCCACAGCAGAGGAAAGCAGGAGGGAAAAGAGTGCTGGGCCTCTTCAGCACACAGTCAGCTTTGCAACGGTGCCTCCATCATTGCTTTCACTGCTCGCTTTCAAACATGAAAGTGCATTTGAATGCAACCTCTCCTGAGCCTGCTCCCAGATGCCCAGCAGCACCCACACGTTTGGGTTCTGCTCCTCTCCGGAGCTTGCTCTAATGGGCCAGTAGCAAGCGAGTAGTGCATTTTCATTTGCCCTCAGCTTCTACAGCCGAAGAGCCAGGAAAGAAAGCACTGCGAGTGATCTTCAGCACACAGGTAGCTTTGACACGGTGCCTCCATCGTTGCTGTCACTGCTCAGTTCCATGTCTGTGAGCGCTTTTGAAAGCAAGATCTCCGAATCTGGCTCTCACTTACCCAGCAGCACAATGAGCAGAGCCTGAACGTTTGGACTCTGATCCCACAGCAGAAGAATGCAGGTGGGAAAAGAGTGCTGGGCCTCTTCAGAACACAGTCAGCTTTGCAACCGTGCCTCCATCATTGCTTTCACGGCTCACTTTCATACACGAAAGTGCATTTTAATGCAACCTCTCCAGAGCCCTCTCCCAGCTGCCCAGCAGCACCCACACGTTTGGTTTCTGCTCCCACAGTAGAAGAGATAGGACGGAAAGCAGGTGCTCGGAATCTTTAGAACACAGTCTGTTTAACAACGGTGTCACCATCATTCCTGTCAATGCTCATTTTCACACGTGACAGTGCATTTGAAAGCAAGCTCTGCGGAGCTTCCTTTATGCCGCACAGGAACACGCAGTGAGTAGAGCACGGATGTTTAACCTCTGTTCTCACAGGCGAAGAGGCAGGAGGGAAAGCAGTGCTGGGCTTCCTCATCACACATTCAGCTTTGACACGGTGTCTCCATCATTCCTGTCAATGGTCCCATCCATGTCTTTCAGGGCTTTTAAAAAACGTTTAGAAAGCAACAGAGTAATCAGAGCATGAAAGTCTGGCCTCTGTCCACAGCAGGAGAAAGCTCGGAAGGAGGGAAAAGAGTGCTCACTTTCATATCTGGGCATCTTCACACACTCTCAGATTTGAAACGGTGCCTACATAATTGCACACTTTCACTCCTCAAAAGTACATTTGAACGCAACCTCTCCAGAGCCTGCAACCACTGCAAAGCAGCACAGTGTTCAGAGCATGAACGTTTTGGCTCTGCTCCCATAGTAACAGACGTAGGAGGGAAAGGTGGTGCTCGGAATGTTCAGCACAAAGTCAACTTTGCCAAAGTGTCTCCATCATTCCTGTCACTGCTCACTTTCATGTCTGAGAGCGCTTTTGAATGCAATATCTGCGAAGCTTGCTCTCGCATACCCAGCAGCACAGTGAGCAGAGCATGAAGGTTTGTGTTCAGCTCCAACAGTAACAGACGTAGGAGATAAAGCTGGTGCTCGGAATCTTCAGAACACAGTCAGAGTTGATATGTTCAGCACACAGTCAGCTTTGACAAAGTGTCTGGATCATTCCTGTCACTGCTCACTTTTATATCTGAGAGCGCATTTGAATGCAAAATCTCCGAAGCTTGCTCTCGCATACCAAGCAGCACAGTGAGCAGAGCATGAAGGTTTGCGTTCAGCTCCAACAGTAACAGACGTAGGAGATAAAGCTGGTGCTCGGAATCTTCAGAACACAGTCAGCGTTGACACCGTGTCTCTATCATTCCTGTCACTGCTCACTTTCATATCTGAGAGCGCGTTTGAATGAAACATCCCCGAAGCTTGCTCTCGCCTACCCATCAGCCCTGTGAGCAGAGCATGAACCCTTGGTGTCTGCTTCCACAGCAGAGGAAAGCAGGAGGGAAAGAGTGCAGTGCTGGGCCTCTTTAGTAGACACTCAGCTTTGCAACGGGGCCTCCATCATTGCTTTCACTCCTCACTTTCATACATGAAAGTACATTTGAACCCAACATCTCCAGAGCCTGCAACCACTGCAAAGCAGCACAGTGTTCAGAGCATGAACGTTTGCCCTCTGCTCCCATAGTAACAGACGTAGGAGGGAAAGGTGGTGCTCGGAATGGTCAGCGCACAGTCAGCTTTGACAGTGTCTCCATCATTCCTGTCACTGCTCACTTTCATATCTGAGAGCGCGTTTGAATGCAACATCTCCGAAGCTTGCTCTCGCCTACCCAGCAGAACGGTGAGCAGAGCATGAACCTTTGGACTCTACGCCCTTCATACGAATGCATGAGGGAAAAGATTGCTGGGCCTCTTCAGGACACAGTCAGCTTTACAACGCTGCCCCCATCTTTGCTGTCACTGCTGGATTTCAAACATGAAAGTGCATTTGAATGGAACCTCTCCAGAGCCCGCTCTCGGATGCCCAGCAGCACGGTGAGCGGAGCATGAACGTTTGGCCTCTGCTCCCACAGCAGAAAAAAGTGGGAAAGAAAGCAGTGCTGGGCCTCTTCAGCACACAGTCAGCTTTGACACGGTGTCTCCGTCATTCCTGTCAATGCTCACTTCCATGTCTTTCAGGGCTTTTAAAATCAAAATCTCCGAAGCGTTCCCTCGCCTAGACAGCAACAGAGTAAGCTGGGCATGAAAGTCTGGGCTCTGCTTCCAAGGGAGGAGAAAGCAGGAGGGAAAAGAGTGCTGGGGCTCTTCAGAACACAGTCAGCTTTGCAACGGGGCCTCCATCATAGCTTTCACTCCTCACTTTCATATATGAAAGTACATTTGAACGCAACCTCTCCACAGCCTGCAACCACTGCAAAGCAGCACAGTGTTCAGAGCATGAACATTTGGGCTCTGCTCCCATAGTAACAGACGTAGGCAGCAAAGGTGGTGCTCGGAATGTTCAGCACACAGTCAGCTTTGACAAAGTTTCTCCATCATTCCTGTCACTGCTCACTTTCATATCTGAGAGCGCTTTTGAATGCAATATCTGCGAAGCTTGCTCTCGCATACCCAGCAGCACAGTGAGCAGAGCATGAAGGTTTGTGTTCAGCACACCAAAACAGTAACAGACGTAGGAGATAAAGCTGGTGCTCGGAATCTTCAGAACACAGTCAGCTTTGACACCGTGTCTCTATCATTCCTGTCACTGCTCACTTTCATATCTGAGAGCGCGTTTGAATGAAACATCCCCGAAGCTTGCTCTCGCCTACCCATCAGCCCTGTGAGCAGAGCATGAACGTTTGGCCTCTGCTCTCACAGCAGAAGAAAGCAGGAGGGAAAGCAGTGCTGGGCCTCTTCAGCACACAGTCGCTTTGCAACGGCGCTTCCATCATTGCTTTCACTGCTCACTTTCCTACATGAAAGTGCATTTTAATGTAAACTCTCCAGAGCCTGTTCTCCCCTGCCCAGCCGCACAGTGAGCAGAGCATGAACGTTTGGGTTCTGCTCCCACAGTAACAGACGTAGGAGGGAAAGGTGGTGCTCGGAATGTTCAGCACACAGTCAGCTTTGACAAAGTGTCTCCATCATTCCTGTCACTGCTCACTTTCATATCTGAGAGCGCGTTTGAATGCAACATCTCCGAAGCTTGCTCTCGCATACCCAGCAGCACAGTGAGCAGAGCATGAAGGTTTGTGTTCAGCTCCAACAGTAACAGACGTAGGAGATAAAGCTGGTGCTCGGAATCTTCAGAACACAGTCAGCGTTGACACCGTGTCTCTATCATTCCTGTCACTGCTCACTTTCATATCTGAGAGCGCGTTTGAATGCATCATCCCCGAAGCTTGCTCTCTCCTACCCAGCAGAACGGTGAGCGGAGCATGAACGTTTGGACTCTGCTCCCACAGCAGAGGAAAGCAGGAGGGAAAAGAGTGCTGGGCCTCTTCAGCACACAGTCAGCTTTGCAACGGTGCCTCCATCATTGCTTTCACTGCTCGCTTTCAAACATGAAAGTGCATTTGAATGCAACCTCTCCTGAGCCTGCTCCCAGATGCCCAGCAGCACCCACACGTTTGGGTTCTGCTCCTCTCCGGAGCTTGCTCTAATGGGCCAGTAGCAAGCGAGTAGTGCATTTTCATTTGCCCTCAGCTTCTACAGCCGAAGAGCCAGGAAAGAAAGCACTGCGAGTGATCTTCAGCACACAGGTAGCTTTGACACGGTGCCTCCATCGTTGCTGTCACTGCTCAGTTCCATGTCTGTGAGCGCTTTTGAAAGCAAGATCTCCGAATCTGGCTCTCACTTACCCAGCAGCACAATGAGCAGAGCCTGAACGTTTGGACTCTGATCCCACAGCAGAAGAATGCAGGTGGGAAAAGAGTGCTGGGCCTCTTCAGAACACAGTCAGCTTTGCAACCGTGCCTCCATCATTGCTTTCACGGCTCACTTTCATACACGAAAGTGCATTTTAATGCAACCTCTCCAGAGCCCTCTCCCAGCTGCCCAGCAGCACCCACACGTTTGGTTTCTGCTCCCACAGTAGAAGAGATAGGACGGAAAGCAGGTGCTCGGAATCTTTAGAACACAGTCTGTTTAACAACGGTGTCACCATCATTCCTGTCAATGCTCATTTTCACACGTGACAGTGCATTTGAAAGCAAGCTCTGCGGAGCTTCCTTTATGCCGCACAGGAACACGCAGTGAGTAGAGCACGGATGTTTAACCTCTGTTCTCACAGGCGAAGAGGCAGGAGGGAAAGCAGTGCTGGGCTTCCTCATCACACATTCAGCTTTGACACGGTGTCTCCATCATTCCTGTCAATGGTCCCATCCATGTCTTTCAGGGCTTTTAAAAGCAAGATCTCCGAAGCGTGCCATCACCTAGAAAGCAACAGAGTAATCAGAGCATGAAAGTCTGGCCTCTGCTTCCACAGCAGCAGGAGAAAGAAGGAGGGAAAGGTGGTGCTCGGAATGTTCAGCACAAAGTCAGATTTGACAAAGTGGTCATCTTCACACACTCTCAGATTTGAAACGGTGCCTACATAATTGCTTTCACTCCTCACTTTCATACATGAAAGTACATTTGAACGCAACCTCTCCAGAGCCTGCAACCACTGCAAAGCAGCACAGTGCAACCACTGCAAAGCAACTTGTTCGAGCATGAACGTTTTGGCTCTGCTCCCATAGTAACAGACGTAGGAGGGAAAGGTGGTGCTCGGAATGTTCAGCACAAAGTCAACTTTGCCAAAGTGTCTCCATCATTCCTGTCACTGCTCACTTTCATGTCTGAGAGCGCTTTTGAATGCAATATCTGCGAAGCTTGCTCTCGCATACCCAGCAGCACAGTGAGCAGAGCATGAAGGTTTGTGTTCAGCTCCAACAGTAACAGACGTAGGAGATAAAGCTGGTGCTCGGAATCTTCAGAACACAGTCAGAGTTGATATGTTCAGCACACAGTCAGCTTTGACAAAGTGTCTGGATCATTCCTGTCACTGCTCACTTTTATATCTGAGAGCGCATTTGAATGCAAAATCTCCGAAGCTTGCTCTCGCATACCAAGCAGCACAGTGAGCAGAGCATGAAGGTTTGTGTTCAGCTCCAACAGTAACAGACGTAGGAGATAAAGCTGGTGCTCGGAATCTTCAGAACACAGCGTTGACATCGTGTCTCTATCATTCCTGTCACTGCTCACTTTCATATCTGAGAGCGCGTTTGAATGAAACATCCCCGAAGCTTGCTCTCGCCTACCCATCAGCCCTGTGAGCAGAGCATGAACCCTTGGTGTCTGCTTCCACAGCAGAGGAAAGCAGGAGGGAAAGCAGTGCTGGGCCTCTTTAGTAGACACTCAGCTTTGCAACGGGGCCTCCATCATTGCTTTCACTCCTCACTTTCATACATGAAAGTACATTTGAACCCAACATCTCCAGAGCCTGCAACCACTGCAAAGCAGCACAGTGTTCAGAGCATGAACGTTTGCCCTCTGCTCCCATAGTAACAGACGTAGGAGGGAAAGGTGGTGCTCGGAATGGTCAGCGCACAGTCAGCTTTGACAAAGTGTCTCCATCATTCCTGTCACTGCTCACTTTCATATCTGAGAGCGCGTTTGAATGCAACATCTCCGAAGCTTGCTCTCGCCTACCCAGCAGAACGGTGAGCAGAGCATGAACCTTTGGACTCTACGCCCTTCATACGAATGCATGAGGGAAAAGATTGCTGGGCCTCTTCAGGACACAGTCAGCTTTACAACGCTGCCCCCATCTTTGCTGTCACTGCTGGATTTCAAACATGAAAGTGCATTTGAATGGAACCTCTCCAGAGCCCGCTCTCGGATGCCCAGCAGCACGGTGAGCGGAGCATGAACGTTTGGCCTCTGCTCCCACAGCAGAAAAAAGTGGGAAAGAAAGCAGTGCTGGGCCTCTTCAGCACACAGTCAGCTTTGACACGGTGTCTCCGTCATTCCTGTCAATGCTCACTTCCATGTCTTTCAGGGCTTTTAAAATCAAAATCTCCGAAGCGTTCCCTCGCCTAGACAGCAACAGAGTAAGCTGGGCATGAAAGTCTGGGCTCTGCTTCCAAGGGAGGAGAAAGCAGGAGGGAAAAGAGTGCTGGGGCTCTTCAGAACACAGTCAGCTTTGCAACGGGGCCTCCATCATAGCTTTCACTCCTCACTTTCATATATGAAAGTACATTTGAACGCAACCTCTCCACAGCCTGCAACCACTGCAAAGCAGCACAGTGTTCAGAGCATGAACATTTGGGCTCTGCTCCCATAGTAACAGACGTAGGCAGCAAAGGTGGTGCTCGGAATGTTCAGCACACAGTCAGCTTTGACAAAGTTTCTCCATCATTCCTGTCACTGCTCACTTTCATATCTGAGAGCGCTTTTGAATGCAATATCTGCGAAGCTTGCTCTCGCATACCCAGCAGCACAGTGAGCAGAGCATGAAGGTTTGTGTTCAGCCAAAACAGTAACAGACGTAGGAGATAAAGCTGGTGCTCGGAATCTTCAGAACACAGTCAGCGTTGACACCGTGTCTCTATCATTCCTGTCACTGCTCACTTTCATATCTGAGAGCGCGTTTGAATGAAACATCCCCGAAGCTTGCTCTCGCCTACCCATCAGCCCTGTGAGCAGAGCATGAACGTTTGGCCTTGCTGCTCACACAGCAGAAGAAAGCAGGAGGGAAAGCAGTGCTGGGCCTCTTCAGCACACAGTCGCTTTGCAACGGCGCTTCCATCATTGCTTTCACTGCTCACTTTCCTACATGAAAGTGCATTTTAATGTAAACTCTCCAGAGCCTGTTCTCGGCTGCCCAGCCGCACAGTGAGCAGAGCATGAACGTTTGGGTTCTGCTCCAACAGTAATGGAGCTAGGAGGGAAAGCTGGTGCTCGGAATCGTCAGAACACAGTCAGCTTTGACACCGTGTCTCCATCATTCCTGTCACCGCTCACTTTCATATCTGAGAGCGCGTTTGATTACAACACCTCCGAAGCTTGCTCTCGCATACCAAGCAGCCCTGTGAGCAGAGCATGAAGGTTTGTGTTCAGCTCCAACAGTAACAGACGTAGGAGATAAAGCTGGTGCTCGGAATCTTCAGAACACAGTCAGCGTTGACACCGTGTCTCTATCATTCCTGTCACTGCTCACTTTTATATCTGAGAGCGCGTTTGAATGCATCATCCCCGAAGCTTGCTCTCTCCTACCCAGCAGAACGGTGAGCGGAGCATGAACGTTTGGACTCTGCTCCCACAGCAGAGGAAAGCAGGAGGGAAAAGAGTGCTGGGCCTCTTCAGCACACAGTCAGCTTTGCAACGGTGCCTCCATCATTGCTTTCACTGCTCGCTTTCAAACATGAAAGTGCATTTGAATGCAACCTCTCCTGAGCCTGCTCCCAGATGCCCAGCAGCACCCACACGTTTGGGTTCTGCTCCTCTCCGGAGCTTGCTCTAATGGGCCAGTAGCAAGCGAGTAGTGCATTTTCATTTGCCCTCAGCTTCTACAGCCGAAGAGCCAGGAAAGAAAGCACTGCGAGTGATCTTCAGCACACAGGTAGCTTTGACACGGTGCCTCCATCGTTGCTGTCACTGCTCAGTTCCATGTCTGTGAGCGCTTTTGAAAGCAAGATCTCCGAATCTGGCTCTCACTTACCCAGCAGCACAATGAGCAGAGCCTGAACGTTTGGACTCTGATCCCACAGCAGAAGAATGCAGGTGGGAAAAGAGTGCTGGGCCTCTTCAGAACACAGTCAGCTTTGCAACCGTGCCTCCATCATTGCTTTCACGGCTCACTTTCATACACGAAAGTGCATTTTAATGCAACCTCTCCAGAGCCCTCTCCCAGCTGCCCAGCAGCACCCACACGTTTGGTTTCTGCTCCCACAGTAGAAGAGATAGGACGGAAAGCAGGTGCTCGGAATCTTTAGAACACAGTCTGTTTAACAACGGTGTCACCATCATTCCTGTCAATGCTCATTTTCACACGTGACAGTGCATTTGAAAGCAAGCTCTGCGGAGCTTCCTTTATGCCGCACAGGAACACGCAGTGAGTAGAGCACGGATGTTTAACCTCTGTTCTCACAGGCGAAGAGGCAGGAGGGAAAGCAGTGCTGGGCTTCCTCATCACACATTCAGCTTTGACACGGTGTCTCCATCATTCCTGTCAATGGTCCCATCCATGTCTTTCAGGGCTTTTAAAAGCAAGATCTCCGAAGCGTGCCATCACCTAGAAAGCAACAGAGTAATCAGAGCATGAAAGTCTGGCCTCTACTTCCACAGCAGGAGAAAGCAGGAGGGAAAAGAGAGCTAGGCATCTTCACACACTCTCAGATTTGAAACGGTGCCTACATAATTGCTTTCACACCTCACTTTCATACATGAAAGTACATTTGAACGCAACCTCTCCAGAGCCTGCAATCACTGCAAAGCAGCACAGTGTTCAGAGCATGAACGTTTGCCCTCTGCTCCCATAGTAACAGACGTAGGCAGCAAAGGTGGTGCTCGGAATGTTCAGCACACAGTCATCTTTGACAAAGTTTCTCCATCATTCCTGTCACTGCTCACTTTCATGTCTGAGAGCGCTTTTGAATGCAATATCTGCGAAGCTTGCTCTCGCATACCCAGCAGCACAGTGAGCAGAGCATGAAGGTTTGTGTTCAGCTCCAACAGTAACAGACGTAGGAGATAAAGCTGGTGCTCGGAATCTTCAGAACACAGCGTTGACACCGTGTCTCTATCATTCCTGTCACTGCTCACTTTCATATCTGAGAGCGCGTTTGAATGCATCATCCCCGAAGCTTGCTCTCTCCTACCCAGCAGAACGGTGAGCGGAGCATGAACGTTTGGACTCTGCTCCCACAGCAGAGGAAAGCAGGAGGGAAAAGAGTGCTGGGCCTCTTCAGCACACAGTCAGCTTTGCAACGGTGCCTCCATCATTGCTTTCACTGCTCGCTTTCAAACATGAAAGTGCATTTGAATGCAACCTCTCCTGAGCCTGCTCCCAGATGCCCAGCAGCACCCACACGTTTGGGTTCTGCTCCTCTCCGGAGCTTGCTCTAATGGGCCAGTAGCAAGCGAGTAGTGCATTTTCATTTGCCCTCAGCTTCTACAGCCGAAGAGCCAGGAAAGAAAGCACTGCGAGTGATCTTCAGCACACAGGTAGCTTTGACACGGTGCCTCCATCGTTGCTGTCACTGCTCAGTTCCATGTCTGTGAGCGCTTTTGAAAGCAAGATCTCCGAATCTGGCTCTCACTTACCCAGCAGCACAATGAGCAGAGCCTGAACGTTTGGACTCTGATCCCACAGCAGAAGAATGCAGGTGGGAAAAGAGTGCTGGGCCTCTTCAGAACACAGTCAGCTTTGCAACCGTGCCTCCATCATTGCTTTCACGGCTCACTTTCATACACGAAAGTGCATTTTAATGCAACCTCTCCAGAGCCCTCTCCCAGCTGCCCAGCAGCACCCACACGTTTGGTTTCTGCTCCCACAGTAGAAGAGATAGGACGGAAAGCAGGTGCTCGGAATCTTTAGAACACAGTCTGTTTAACAACGGTGTCACCATCATTCCTGTCAATGCTCATTTTCACACGTGACAGTGCATTTGAAAGCAAGCTCTGCGGAGCTTCCTTTATGCCGCACAGGAACACGCAGTGAGTAGAGCACCGATGTTTAACCTCTGTTCTCACAGGCGAAGAGGCAGGAGGGAAAGCAGTGCTGGGCTTCCTCATCACACATTCAGCTTTGACACGGTGTCTCCATCATTCCTGTCAATGGTCCCATCCATGTCTTTCAGGGCTTTTAAAAGCAAGATCTCCGAAGCGTGCCATCACCTAGAAAGCAACAGAGTAATCAGAGCATGAAAGTCTGGCCTCTACTTCCACAGCAGGAGAAAGCAGGAGGGAAAAGAGAGCTGGGCATCTTCACACACTCTCAGATTTGAAACGGTGCCTACATAATTGCTTTCACTCCTCACTTTCATACATGAAAGTACATTTGAACGCAACCTCTCCAGAGCCTGCAACCACTGCAAAGCAGCACAGTGTTCAGAGCATGAACATTTGGGCTCTGCTCCCATAGTAACAGACGTAGGCAGCAAAGGTGGTGCTCGGAATGTTCAGCACACAGTCAGCTTTGACAAAGTGTCTCCATCATTCCTGTCACTGCTCACTTTCATATCTGAGAGCGCTTTTGAATGCAATATCTGCGAAGCTTGCTCTCGCATACCCAGCAGCACAGTGAGCAGAGCATGAAGGTTTGTGTTCAGCCAAAACAGTAACAGACGTAGGAGATAAAGCTGGTGCTCGGAATCTTCAGAACACAGTCAGCGTTGACACCGTGTCTCTATCATTCCTGTCACTGCTCACTTTCATATCTGAGAGCGCGTTTGAATGAAACATCCCCGAAGCTTGCTCTCGCCTACCCATCAGCCCTGTGAGCAGAGCATGAACGTTTGGCCTCAGCTCCCACAGCAGAAGAAAGCAGGAGGGAAAGCAGTGCTGGGCCTCTTCAGCACACAGTCGCTTTGCAACGGCGCTTCCATCATTGCTTTCACTGCTCACTTTCCTACATGAAAGTGCATTTTAATGTAAACTCTCCAGAGCCTGTTCTCGGCTGCCCAGCCGCACAGTGAGCAGAGCATGAACGTTTGGGTTCTGCTCCAACAGTAATGGAGCTAGGAGGGAAAGCTGGTGCTCGGAATCTTCAGAACACAGTCAGCTTTGACACCGTGTCTCCATCATTCCTGTCACCGCTCACTTTCATATCTGAGAGCGCGTTTGATTACAACACCTCCGAAGCTTGCTCTCGCATACCAAGCAGCCCGGTGAGCAGAGCATGAAGCCTTGGTGTCTGCTTCTACAGCAGAGGAAAGCAGGAGGGAAAGCAGTGCTGGGCCTCTTTAGTAGACACTCAGCATTTGAACCCAACATCTCCAGAGCCTGCAATCACTGCAAAGCAGCACAGTGTTCAGAGCATGAACGTTTGCCCTCTGCTCCCATAGTAACAGACGTAGGCAGCAAAGGTGGTGCTCGGAATGTTCAGCACACAGTCATCTTTGACAAAGTTTCTCCATCATTCCTGTCACTGCTCACTTTCATGTCTGAGAGCGCTTTTGAATGCAATATCTGCGAAGCTTGCTCTCGCATACCCAGCAGCACAGTGAGCAGAGCATGAAGGTTTGTGGTCAGCTCCAACAGTAACAGACGTAGGAGATAAAGCTGGTGCTCGGAATCTTCAGAACACAGTCAGCGTTGACACCGTGTCTCTATCATTCCTGTCACTGCTCACTTTCATATCTGAGAGCGCGTTTGAATGCATCATCCCCGAAGCTTGCTCTCTCCTACCCAGCAGAACGGTGAGCGGAGCATGAACGTTTGGACTCTGCTCCCACAGCAGAGGAAAGCAGGAGGGAAAAGAGTGCTGGGCCTCTTCAGCACACAGTCAGCTTTGCAACGGTGCCTCCATCATTGCTTTCACTGCTCGCTTTCAAACATGAAAGTGCATTTGAATGCAACCTCTCCTGAGCCTGCTCCCAGATGCCCAGCAGCACCCACACGTTTGGGTTCTGCTCCTCTCCGGAGCTTGCTCTAATGGGCCAGTAGCAAGCGAGTAGTGCATTTTCATTTGCCCTCAGCTTCTACAGCCGAAGAGCCAGGAAAGAAAGCACTGCGAGTGATCTTCAGCACACAGGTAGCTTTGACACGGTGCCTCCATCGTTGCTGTCACTGCTCAGTTCCATGTCTGTGAGCGCTTTTGAAAGCAAGATCTCCGAATCTGGCTCTCACTTACCCAGCAGCACAATGAGCAGAGCCTGAACGTTTGGACTCTGATCCCACAGCAGAAGAATGCAGGTGGGAAAAGAGTGCTGGGCCTCTTCAGAACACAGTCAGCTTTGCAACCGTGCCTCCATCATTGCTTTCACGGCTCACTTTCATACACGAAAGTGCATTTTAATGCAACCTCTCCAGAGCCCTCTCCCAGCTGCCCAGCAGCACCCACACGTTTGGTTTCTGCTCCCACAGTAGAAGAGATAGGACGGAAAGCAGGTGCTCGGAATCTTTAGAACACAGTCTGTTTAACAACGGTGTCACCATCATTCCTGTCAATGCTCATTTTCACACGTGACAGTGCATTTGAAAGCAAGCTCTGCGGAGCTTCCTTTATGCCGCACAGGAACACGCAGTGTAGAGCACGGATGTTTAACCTCTGTTCTCACAGGCGAAGAGGCAGGAGGGAAAGCAGTGCTGGGCTTCCTCATCACACATTCAGCTTTGACACGGTGTCTCCATCATTCCTGTCAATGGTCCCATCCATGTCTTTCAGGGCTTTTAAAAGCAAGATCTCCGAAGCGTGCCATCACCTAGAAAGCAACAGAGTAATCAGAGCATGAAAGTCTGGCCTCTGCTTCCACAGCAGGAGAAAGAAGGAGGGAAAAGAGTGTTGGGCATCTTCACACACTCTCAGATTTGAAACGGTGCCTACATAATTGCTTTCACTCCTCACTTTCATACATGAAAGTACATTTGAACGCAACCTCTCCAGAGCCTGCAACCACTGCAAAGCAGCACAGTGTTCAGAGCATGAACATTTGGGCTCTGCTCCCATAGTAACAGACGTAGGAGGGAAAGGTGGTGCTCGGAATGTTCAGCACAAAGTCAGATTTGACAAAGTGTCTCCATCATTCCTGTCACTGCTCACTTTCATATCTGAGAGCGCGTTTGAATGCAACATCTCCGAATTATGCTCTCGCCTACCCAGCATCACAGTGAGCAGAGCATGAACGTTTGGCCTGTGCTCCCACAGCAGAGGAAAGCAGGAGGGAAAAGAGTGCTGGGCCTCTTCAGCACACAGTCAGCTTTGCAAAGGAGCCTCCAACATTGCTTTCACTGCTCGCTTTCAAACATGAAAGTGCATTTGAATGCAACCTCTCTTGAGCCTGCTCCCAGCTGCCCAGCAGCACCCACACGTTTGGGTTCTGCTCCCACAGTAGTTGAGATAAGAGGGAAAGGTGGTTCTCGGAATCTTCAGCACACAGTCAGTTTTACAACGGTGTCTCCATCATTCCTGTCAATGCTCATTTTCACACGTGACAGTGCATTTGAATGCAAGCTCTGCGGAGCTTGCTTTCACTCCTCACTTTAGTACATGAAAGTACATTTGAACGCAACCTCTCCAGAGCCTGCAACCACTGCAAAGCAGCACAGTGTTCAGAGCATGCACGTTTTGGCTCTGCTCCCATAGTAACAGACGTAGGAGGGAAAGGTGGTGCTCGGAATGTTCAGCACAAAGTCAACTTTGCCAAAGTGTCTCCATCATTCCTGTCACTGCTCACTTTCATGTCTGAGAGCGCTTTTGAATG
The DNA here is from genome assembly GCF_028554395.1 of Pezoporus wallicus. Taxonomy (NCBI): domain Eukaryota; kingdom Metazoa; phylum Chordata; class Aves; order Psittaciformes; family Psittacidae; genus Pezoporus; species Pezoporus wallicus. Next base: position 105,067 of record NW_026635832.1, read on the forward strand.
CAATATCTGCGAAGCTTGCTCTCGCATACCCAGCAGCACAGTGAGCAGAGCATGAAGGTTTGTGTTCAGCTCCAACAGTAACAGACGTAGGAGATAAAGCTGGTGCTCGGAATCTTCAGAACACAGTCAGAGTTGATATGTTCAGCACACAGTCAGCTTTGACAAAGTGTCTGGATCATTCCTGTCACTGCTCACTTTTATATCTGAGAGCGCATTTGAATGCAAAATCTCCGAAGCTTGCTCTCGCATACCAAGCAGCACAGTGAGCAGAGCATGAAGGTTTGTGTTCAGCTCCAACAGTAACAGACGTAGGAGATAAAGCTGGTGCTCGGAATCTTCAGAACACAGTCAGCGTTGACACCGTGTCTCTATCATTCCTGTCACTGCTCACTTTCATATCTGAGAGCGCGTTTGAATGAAACATCCCCGAAGCTTGCTCTCGCCTACCCATCAGCCCTGTGAGCAGAGCATGAACCCTTGGTGTCTGCTTCCACAGCAGAGGAAAGCAGGAGGGAAAGCAGTGCTGGGCCTCTTTAGTAGACACTCAGCTTTGCAACGGGGCCTCCATCATTGCTTTCACTCCTCACTTTCATACATGAAAGTACATTTGAACCCAACATCTCCAGAGCCTGCAACCACTGCAAAGCAGCACAGTGTTCAGAGCATGAAATGAACTTTTGCTATGAAACAGAGGAGGCACAGCACTGATGGTAACAAAGTTGCAGAGCTGACTGTGTGCTGAAGATTTCCAGCACCAACTTTCCCTCCTGGCTCTTCGGCTGTGAGAACAGAGGCCAAACGTTCGTTGTCTACTCTAGTGCGTGCTGCTGGGAGGCAGACAGCAAGCTCCGCAGACGTTGCATTCAAATGCCCTCTCACGTATGAAAGTGAGCACTGACAGCAATGATGGCGGTACCGTTGCAAAGCTGACTGTGTGCTGAAGGTCACTAGCATCAGCTTTCCCCCCTGGCTCTTCGGCTGAGAGAGCAGAGGCCAAACGTTCATGCTCTACTCACTGTGTTGCTGGTCAGCAGAGTACAAGCTCCGGATACGTTGCATTCAAACTTTTTCAACGGTGACACCTTCATTGCTGTTGCTCCTCGGTTTCATACATAAAGGTTCATTTGATTCATACATCTTAGGGTCTTGCTCCTGGGGTCCCAGCAGCAGAGTGAGGAGAGCAAGAACGTTTGTCTCTGATCAAATAGCCGAAGAGTCAGGAGGGAAAGCTGATGCTAGTCGTCTTCAGCACACTCTCAGCTGTGTGACGATTAAGCTCTCCGGAGCTTAATCTTGGCTGCCAGGCAGCACAGTGCGTAGAGAACAAGCGTTTGGCCTCTGTACCCACAGCTGAAGACCCAGGAAGCAGAGGACGTGCTGAGCCTCTTCAACACACTGTCAGATTTCCAGGGGTGACACCACCGTTGATGTCGCTCCTTGGTTTCATGCCTAAAAGTCCTATGAATGCTAGCTCTGCGGAGCTTGCTCTCGGCTGCCCAGCAGCACAGTCAGGAGAGAATGAAATTTTGGCCCCTGCGCCTACAGGCAAGGAGCCAGAAGGGAAAGCTGGTGCTCAGCTTCTTCAGCACACTGAGCTTTGCAACGGTGTCACCACCATTGCTTTCACTCCTCTGTTTAATACCTAAAAGTCCATTTGAATCGTGCCTCTCCGGAACTTGCTCTCTGCTCCCCAGCAGCTCAGTGAGTAGAGCACGAAAGTTTGGCCTCTGCTCTCTCAACAGAAGACCCAGGAGGAAAAGGTTGTGCTGGGCATTTTCAGCAGACAGCTTTGCAATGATGTCACTATCATTGCTGTCACTCCTCGGTTTCATACTTAAAAGTCCATTTGAATTGTAGCTCTCCAGAGCTTGCGCTACGGGACGCAGCAGCAGCGTGAGTAGAGCACCAAAGTTTTTCCTCTGCTCCCACAGCCGAAGAGCCAGGAGGGAAAGCTGGTGCCTGGCCTCTTCAGCGCACAGTCAGCTTTGTAACGGCGCTACCATCATTGCAGTCGCTCTTTGGTTTCATGCCTAAAAGTCCATTTGAATCTCTTGCTGCCTAAGCATGTTGATTGCCAAAGAGAATCCAGGAGCTGTATGCATATACATTGTGACTTTCAGCCAGTAATCTTTCATGTATGATTTATTTTACTTCATTAAGATGAGAAATGAAAGGAAATGAAAAATTCTGAATGAATGAAATTTGCATCTTTTGCAAGGATGCTTTGCCCCAAATGGATATTTTCAGTATCATTCCCCTAAGTGCAGTTTTTCTTGCTCTGTATTGGTGGGTTGCCAGACTGCTCATTTGTGGTTCTTATGTGTTAATTGATGTATCAAAATCCCCGGAGTTCCATACTTGCCAGCCTATCCCTACATAAAGGACAACTCCCCCTCCCCGCCTGCTGGACCTGTCTTTCCTAAAGAGCCTGTAACCTTCCATTCCAACACTCCAGTCATAGGAGCCATCCCACCATGTTTCTGTGATGCCTATTATACCCCCATAGACGTGCACACATCTCTAATTCCTCTTGTTTGTTCCCCATGCTACGGGCGTTTGTATAGAGGCATCTGAGCCGAGCTCCAAATGAAGCCGGCTCATTGGCTGGAGCGGCTGGAATATCTCTACATTGCTCTGAGCATTTGTTATAGGTGCTGGCAACTGACTGGGTGCGTTGGGATTTATGATGCGCCCCTCCCCCAACACACCTAGTTTAAAGCATCCTTGACCAGTCAGGCAAGCCTCCTACCAAAACCACAGCAGCTCCACCAGTCCCCAGTAGACCTGGCCTACAGACTTTGGGGGCTCAAGACACCCAAACCCCTGACTATGACACCACCCTTTTAACCATTTATTAACCTGGCCAATCCTCCTAGCTTTTTTAAGGTCCTCCCCTGTATCCTGGAGAATTGACGAAAAGACTATCTGAGCTCCAGAGCCCCTAACCACCTCTCCCAGGGCTCTGTAGTCCTTCTTTATGTTCCCCAGGCTACTACTATCTATATCCCTAGCACCCACATGTATCACTAGAAGTGGGTAATAGTCCGTGGGACTTCCTAGAGCAGGCAGCCACTCTGCAACACCCCTGATCTGTGTCCCCATGTAGGCAACACACCTCCCTTGAGATCGGGTCAGGCCGACAGATGGGTGCTTCTGTCCCTTTCAAAGTAGAGTCCCCTACTACTACAACCGGCTGCTTTTTCCTGGCAGCACCAGTAGAGATCTTTACCAGTGCATCAGCCGGCTGTTTCTGGAGCAAGTGCCTTTCCTCGTGAGCCCCCTGCAGGACAGCAAAGCGGTTCTGCGTGGGGATAACAGATTTAGGAGGAAGCCCCTTGCTTTTAATTGTCCTCTTCCTCCTTTTTTTTTTTGTTGTTGTTTTTTTTTTTTGTTACTAATTCCCAGCTTCCCCGGTTAATGGCTTCCTTCATGAACTAGAGGGGAAGCTTGAGGCCCCTGCACAGTTTGGGCCTGGAGCAAGCATTCCTCCTTCCTCTCAGCTTCCCTGACATCTTGCAGCCTACCAATAGCATTCCGCAGCTCAGCCACTTGCTGCAGGAGGACTTCCACCAGAGAGAACCGAGTGCATCCCCGCCCATTGTGCACCTTTCCCTCACCAGACCAGTGCAGGCACTCTCTACATTCCGAGCTCTGCACTGCAGCCTCCCCTGTCATCTGCTCTGTCTGGGTGCCTATGCTGGCCACTGCCGGGGCAGCCAGAGCAGAGCTCCCAGACTGGGCTCTGGTCATATGGCGAGTGCTCACCATTCCACTCGCCTACCCGCACAAACTGCCTCACCACTCTCCTGGTTGCTCGCGCTCCCTGGGGCAGGTTTTTAACCAGTCAGGGCTGGTGCCGCTCCTCCTGCCTCCCCCCTCCCCCCCCCGTGAGTCCCTGCTCGGGTCAGCTGAGCTGCCGTTTCCTGGGCAGGTCCTGTCGAGGACTTGAGGCTCACTCGGTGTCTCTCGCTGCTCTGAGTTGAGGCTCCTGGAAGCTGATCTCGCCCCCGCTCCGGTGTTGAAGGTATCTTCTCTCGAGCTACTCACCTCAGCAATAGCCAGAGGCAGAGGCGCACTGTTACACCCGTGCACAAGCTTTTTATGCATTCTCTGCTGCATCAGCCAAATACCTATTCATAGTTATCCTGAGAACAGGGAGGAATTATTACAATTGCTTCTCCGAAAGGATTTCCATAATTCCACCCTGGTCTCCTCCTTTTGGCGCATGCTCTCTGTCTCCTGGTGGTCATCTCAGGGGTCTTTTGGGATGAAGATGTCTTCCTCTAAGGTGAACTTTTCACCCGGGTCTTGAGCCAGTTCTGACCAGTCCTGTGGGTGTTAGTTCTTTCAGTTTCTCTCACTGGTGTTACATTAGAGGATGGTCATGTTTGATAAGCTTTTATCTTGTGTAGGCCATGTATGCTTGATAAAAGCAAAATTTCATTAACCCTTTATTACCTCACACAATGCCCATCCTACCCCTGTGGTGGCTGAGTCCCTCCGGCACTGAGAACACCCATCGTTTCCTTAAAACAGAGTAAAGCAAAGGGATATGGATACCATCCTATCCCTGGGGTGTCCCTGCCCTGGCCTGCGAGAGCTCTTCTCTGGGTGAGGATAGAGGGTTCCAGGGGTGCCTGGGCAGGGCTCCCACATACACCCCTTTCCCCATCCCCACCCCAGCATACCACAGTGCTGGGCACTGAGTATCCCCATGGCCCATACTGCAGGGAGCGGGCGGTGGACTGCCCATACCCCAGCATTCCACGGCAGTATGGGGGCCAGAACACTGGATTCCAGCCTGACCCACCCAGTAGCCCATGGCCACTCAAGCCTGTTCCAAGGAGCACCCCAAGAATGCTCAATCCCTTCACCGTGCACCCCAGCAAGGCAGGGATGAAGAAGGTAGGTACCCGGTGGCGGCAGCTGAGGCTGGGAGTGTGACGGTGAGCATATGGGCTGGGGGGATGCGGGCCTCAGTATACCCAGCAGAGCTGGATATGGAGGGCTGCTTAGGGATGCTGAATTCTGCCCCATGCTTTAGCCAGCCCCCTCTCTCCTTCCTAGGAGGATGATGATAACACAGAGCTGCTGGGATTCAGCAGCTCGTCACTCTGGCCACTACAACAAAAGCAGCTTTCCTGGAACTTCAGGTCAGGGGTGTCTCTTTCAAGCTTAACAGGTGAAAAGCAAGTAGTCCAATATAGTTCCCTTTGTACTCCAAGTCTCACAGATCCCCCAGGAGGAACTGGAATCTAAGGATAAATATGAAAAACTTGTCTTCCTGTCTGCTGCTCACTCCACATTTTATCCTCCAGTAGTACACGTAGGTGCCATTCAGTAGCAGTAAAGCCGACTTTCCATTTATTACAAGACCTGTCACAAAAGGCAAGGATGCCATGGTCCAGTAGCAGTTTTACTTCTTCCACATTTTTTACCTCTGCTTTGTTTCACAGGTTCTTTTCTGCAAAGGTCATATTTGTATTGTTTTCCCTTAAAAAAAATGCTGGCAAAGTTTTCTTTTAATGGTAACCACCCTCTGGAGAAACAAGAACGATCCTAAGCCAATAAATGTTTCTCACAGATTGCATATTGTCTGTTGAATTCAGACCCATGACATAAAAAGGTATTAGTTCCCTGATACTTACAATACGCACCAGGACTTCCATTTTTGAAGTGTTAATTGCATTTGCTACTATTTGACACATCACTCCTATAATCAAGGCTGCAGATATAATGTTTAAGGGAGAGAAGTGAGCTCATTGGTAGTTCATTCAGAAAGAGCAGAAGAACCCCGTTGCACAGCTGAGCTTAGTGTTCATCCACAGGGATTGTGGAGAAGAATAGAAAGGCTAAGTGCTTCAAAGTCTAAACACCTTCTGGCCACTGAAAGGACAGCTGCCTTCCACTGTTTCATTTCAGACTTCAGATATCAGTAGTGAAGCATGAAGACAACTTGATGGACTCATACTGAGCCAAGGCTCTTCTCTCACCTCCCAAAGCCCTGATCTTCACGGACAAGATGGAGGATGTAGCAAGCAGCAGTCAGTTTACTTGTAGAGAGGAAGAGCCAAGTTTTTCTTCAACTCAATTCAAATGTTAGGCAAAATCTGGGTGTACTCACGGACCTACAAGACGGTGAGTGTCTTTGCAGATTCCCGTAAGGCCTCAGAAGGAGGTCCTCAAAGAAGCCAGGGAATATTACATAGCCGGGGAGGAACGAACCATCCCTCTCCACTGAAGCAGGAGCTTCTCAGCTAGCCACATGGTGACAGCAACACAGTTTCCCTCACCACTGCAGAGCAGAATGTAAGAGCAAGGACAGGATATGTAAAATCATCCTGCATCAGCCTGCATACCTTACCTGGATGTAAACTAGAAGTGATGACTAGTATTGACCTGACATGCTGGCTTACATTAGAGGATGGACTCTGATTCAGAATATAAACACTACAGTTAAAGAAATATTTAATTTTAACTAGAGAAAGAAGAGCAAAAAAAAGGCAAAAATGCATATGTTCCTGTAGGGATGATTACATTTTTAGCATGAAGGTTGTTTAGAAGACCAAGAATTTATGTATTTCTAATGATTAAGACACTGGTTAATAAAAAAAACAAAACAAAAAATATCCCATTATTCCTTGTTGTAAAGCCTCATCTCCTCAGAACAGCAAAATTACAGTTGTTTCACAATACTACAACTGCACAAGCAGAGCTTTCTGAGTACAGTTCACAAGCACTGGTTACAACCTCACATTTATACCATGTGTTTAAATCAATTCTTAAATTCATAGTCATGAAGGATTTCTTGGATGCCAGATGCTAGAAATACTCATATACTCACATGAAGCCCCGAGCCAAGACTCCTTTCTCTGGAGGACAGGAGGTATGTTTATTTATACACATGTATACACCAAAATTCCCTGGTACTGAGGAGAACGTCCAGCCTGGTCATGCTTTTCACAAAGGCTGGGAACTCACTTGAAGAAGTCATCACAAATGCTGCCATGGTCAGTATTTACTTAGGGGAGAATTTGCTGGAGGCACAAATTGGCAGCAAGACTGAAACTGCCCTTGCTTTACCCACAGCTTCCTCCTGCATTTTTATCGAGAAGGTGTTAGAAAAAGGCACTGTGAAAGTGGTGTTGCTCCTTTGCCGGAGGTGGAAAGAGAGAAACAGGTCAGCAAGACAGAAAGAAGATTCTCTTAGGCTTGAGAGACCCCAGGCAATCACATAAGTTCATCTTTCAACTAATATCAGTCTCTCAGTGAAGTTACATTATCTGACTTTGTGCCACCCAAACCACACTTTGCTGGCTACATTCAAGCTGAACCAGCTCAGATGTGTCCCCAGGGCTTTGTCAAAAGGTCAGGGGCTCATCTCAGCCTCTCAAGGGGCAGCAGAGATCCTTCCAAGCCTAGTAAGACAGTGCAAGCATAAAATATTTTCTTTTACCATTGCAAGGAAAAGGCCTAAGGTGTCTGTCCTAAGGTGTCACTTCTATAATCAAGGCTGCAGATCTAATGCTTAAGGGAGAGAAGAGAGCTCCTTGGTAATTCATTCAGAAAGAGCAGAACAAACCCATAGTACAGCTGAGCTTAGTGCTCATCTACAGAGATTGTGGAGAAGAACAGCAAGGCCAAGTGCTTCAAAACCGAAAAACCTTCCGGCCACTGAAAGGACAGCCTCCTTCCACTGTTTCATTTCAGACTTCAGATGTCAGTAGTGAAGCATGAAGACAACTTGATGGACTCATACTGGGACAAGCAAATAAGTTAGCCCAGGCTCTTCTCTCACCTCCCAAAGTCCTGATCTTCACGGGCAAGATGGAGTAAGCAGCAAGCAGCAGTCAGATTGCTTATTCCTTATTGTAAAGCCTTACCTCCTCAGAACAGCAAAAATACAGTTGTTGCACAATACTACAACTGCACAAGCAACCCCTCCTGAGTACAGTTCACAAGCACAGGTTACAACTTCACATTTATACCATGTGTTTAAATCAATTCTTAAATTCGTAGTCATGAAGAATTTCTTGGATGCCAGCTGCTAGAAATACTCATATTCTGAACATGAAGCTCCGAGGCAGGATTACTTTCTCTGGAAGACAAGAGATATGCTTATTGGTACACATGTGCAGAATGCAATGTTTACATAACACTTACAAGCAGAGAGGAAAGGAAAGCTTTTCAGCTTTCACTGATGGCAGTACTTCAGGAGATCCAATACCGGAGAGTGTCTGAGATATGCTGACGCATACTCAAGCTAGAGAAAGGCTCAGAGTTAACATATTCACCTATTTCACTGGTCTCTACTGCAGCTCAAAGAGCACCAGGCACATAAACAACACAAGCTCTAAACGATGGAGAATGTTTTTACCTATGCCTAGGTCCTGAACCCATCCCTCCTCCCAGCATGCCACGCAAACTTAGGGGAACAGGCGCTGCCTGTCTCAGGCTGACACAGCCCAGGAGTCGCACCTGTTTGCTGCTGAAAGGCAGAGTTCAAAAAGCAGTCACAGACCACACTAAAAGGTTTGTAAGCCTCAGGCCTTAACCCAGCAAGTCTGATTGTGCCTGTGCCATTTCCATGGCTGCACTAGTTTGCATGCTAGGCCTTTTACTCCTGAAGTGGTTGTACCTCCAGGGTTGGACTGACAGGTGACTAGTTAGCTAAGCAGAGCGTTTCTGCTATTGTCCTTGAGCTTCTTCCAATGTCTCTGTCAGGAGAAAGGCTTCAGTCTTCATGTTAATGCCAGCAACTTCTTAGCAAAACAAAAATGAAAAAAAATCATAGCAAAGATTGTGGGACCTGTTTCCATCTTCCTCATAGATGCATTTATCTTCTCAACTTGCGCATCTCTGCTAGCATTAGCGCTACTTTTACAAGAAAAGTTGTGACTTGCCATTTCATCACTTCTTGGGAACTTTAATGGAACCTATGACTCACCAAGGCATGCATTTCAAAGTTGAAGTTTCATGCCTACCGATGGGAGACCAGCTACAGCAATAAATACCAACAGCTAAATTCCAAAAGAATTCAAAAGTGAAAAGAAGCAGATCCCTGAATCCTCCCTTCTGAAGGCAAATGCTGCCTCAATATGTTTCAGAAAGAACCTGGAGCACTAACTAGGAAGAGACCTGGGCACGGAGAAGCAGCTCCTTTCAGGCAGCTCTCTTGCGGCCTCTCACTGCAGGTGTTCTCTGGCCGTGCTCTGCGGGAGAGACAGCTGTCTCTCTGGAGTATCTCCTCTTCAGTTTCCCGGCTGAGTGCTCTGCCCTGTGTCCTTCACTTTTCATTTACTGTTATACATTTTTTTCCTCTCAGGTGGAGCTTCAGTGACTCCAGTCACACTTTCTTTTACTCCTGTTTTTGTAAAGTTCTCTTGCTTCTCATCTAAAGATAGAGACAATAAAAAGTATAAAGGACATGCTTGGTGAGGGGTGGCCGTACCCTGGGGGTGGGAACTTCGGGATGGAAGTGTGCTTTAGTATGATAATGAGATTATAACGGGCAAGGTTCACCTAAGGAAAGCGATTTTTCCACAGCTGTTGACTCAGCCACAGACATATTTTCTTACATTTGCCATTTGACTGCTGCTGATTGTTTGAGTCACTCTGTGATTTCATACTATGCCATTGATCTAAGTAGATGTATGCATACATACATACACATTTAGTTGTAAGATTATTAAGTCCATCCTTTGGTAGACAATTTGTGTATTTAATTACCTCGCTGTAAGTAACACTCCCATTCTCTCTTGTTATTTGGAATGGATGTTTTTCCAACTTACACTCCGCCCTAATTTCTTCTCCTTTTAAAGAGTACTGCAAACAAACTGCAAAGTTGCAGAATTGGATTTACTGTTTTTCTGAGAGACAGGACATCTTTTTAGTGCTTTATTATAAATTTCTGCATTCATCTGGTGGATAAGTCAGAGAAAATACCTTATTTTCCTTGGAAAGCTTTTTAATACAGCAAGATGTTTTCCTCTGAAGAGCAACAGTTGAAAGATGGTATCACTAAACCCCAAATAATATTTTCTGCATTGTGGAGTGATGTTACACTTTCTTTTCACAACAACAGCCTCAATACTGGACTTTAGAATGGTGGCATTAGCGAGAGAAAAGCTATTTTGTGCAGCAAGAAGTTTTCAAAGTTCAGAAAGATTTTTTTAATGTCCACAACTCAAAGACTCAACATCCAGTTACAGAGGAAGAAATAAAGAACAAGGACAATACTTGCTCACATTAATTTGCTTTCCTAAGATTCCTATCACAGAAAAGCAAGGCTGGCTTAAAAGGATGCGGCAAATTCGTTTGGAGCCAAATGCGTTGTTATAAAATGTACTGGTTTCGTACTGCAGCAGATGCTGTTGCTTCTTTCCACCCAGCCAAACATGTTTCCCTCGAAGCACAGCCCACTTGAAGTTAAAGCAGAATACAGGCTCTGGTAGACTGCAGGGGGCTTACCTGGGTTCTGCACACCAATCCTGGGGTTCAGCTCTTTTCCCTTTGGGAGCTGACTTTTCTCCCCTTGCAGCTGTCTGTGAACTCACGGCATTGCCAGTTCAGTCTCCCTGGTGCTAGGTCCATCAGCTGTGTAAACCTTGGGGCACGTGAATAATGCTCTTTTTTGCCACCCTACAGGAAGTAGTGGAAGCTCTAAAATAAGCAGGAGGGGAAAGTCTCAGAGCAGTGGAGGTTTTTATTGCTTTTCAAAGTGCTTGCCTCTCGTTCAGTCTATCAAAGAGTAGGGACCAAATACCCGTTTCCTACCTGTCTGTAATGCTTTCTGCCTTGCTCCCGAGTTGTCTGAAGGAACTCCAAGCTCTAGCTCAATCGTTAAACACAAGCTGTTAAACACTGCCTTGGCTGTTAGTACCTGCTGCACAGCTCTGAAACTGCCTATTATGATGACATTTCTTGATAAGGTACTATGGAAAAAATTACATTTCCTGTTTCTCCAACACAGAAATATTCAAATTGCAGTGCCAGCTCACTGAACGCAATTCCCTTGGATTTCAGGGTGAAGTCTTGCTACATGAAGCAGCCGAGAGCAAGCTCCAGAGACGTGGCATTTATATGCAATTTCCATATGAAACTGAGGAGCACGGCAATGATGGTTACAAAGTTGCAAAACTGACTGTGCTGAAGTGGCCTAGGACATGCTTTCTGTACTGTCTCTTCGGCTGTGTGAGCAGAGGCCGATCTTTTTGCTCTACTCACTGTGATACTATGCAGCCGAGAGCGACAACTGGAGTAGTTGGATTCAAAAGGAATTTTTGGTATGAAACCGGGGAGCGACAGCAATGATGGTGACACCATTGCAGAGGTGACTGCGTGCTGAGGAAGCCCAGGAGCAGCTTTCCCTCCTGGCTCTTCGGCTGTGGGAGCAGAGGAAAAAGTTCTTGCTCTACTCTCTGCGCTGCTGGGCAGCCAAGCGCAAGCTCCGGAGAGGTTGTATTCAAATGCACTTTCAGGCATGAAAGTGAGGAGCGACAGCAATGATGGAGGCACCACTGCAAATCTTACTGTGTGCTGAAAATTCCCAGCCCCGGCTTTCAAACCTGGCTCTTAGGCTGTGGGAGCAGATGCCAAACATTCGTGCTTTCCTCACTGTGCTGCTGGGCAACCTAGAGCGAGCTCCAGAGTGGTTGCATTCAAATGGACTTTCAGGCTTGAAAGCGAACTGTGTGCTGAATATTCCCAGGACATGATTTCTCCCCTCGCTCTTCGTCCGTGGGAGCAGAGGCCAAATGTTCGTGCTCTATTCATTGTGCTGCTGGGCAGCAGAGAGCGAGCTACGGAGAGGTATGATTCAAATGGAGTTTATGCATGAAACCGAAGAGCGACAGCAATGATGGTGACACTGTTGCAAAGCTGACAGTCTGCTGAAGAATCCCAGCACCAGCTTTACCCCTTAGCTCCTTGGCTGTGGGAGTAGAGGCCAAAGGTTCTTTCTCTAACCGCTGTGCTGCTGGGCTACCGAGAACAAGCTCGCATTCACAAGGACTTTTAGGTATGAAATGGAGGGGCGATTGCAATGATGATGATACTGTTGCGAAGTTGATTGTGTGCTGAAGAGGCCAAGCACCAATATTTCCTCCTGCTTCTTCGGCTGTAGGAGCAGAGGTCAAACATTCTTCATCTCCTCTCTGGGCTGTAGGGCAACTGAGAGCGAGCTCCAGAGAGGTTGCATTCAAATGGACTTTTAGGTAAGAAACCGAGGAGCGAAAACAATGATGGTGACACCGTTGCAAATCTGACTGTGTGCTGAAGATTCCCAGCACCATCATTCCCTCCTGGCTGTTAGGCTGTGGGAGCACAAGCCAAAAGTTTGTGCTCTAGTCACTGCGCTACTGGGCAGCCTAGAGCGACAACCAGAGAAGTTGGATTCAAATGGACTTTTAGGCATGAAACCAAAGAGCGACTGCAATGATGGTAGCGCCGTTACAAAGCTGACTGTGCGCTGAAGAGGCCAGGCACCAGCTTTCCCTTTTGGCTCTTGGGCTGTGTGAGAAGGTTCAAAACGTTCATGCTCTACTCACCGTGCTGCTGGGCAGAAGAGAGCAAGCTCTGGAGATACTACATTCAAATGGACTTTCAGGAAAGAAAGTGATGAGCGACACCAATTATAGAGTTACCATTGCAAAGCTCTCTGCGTATTGAAGCGGCCCAGCCGCAGCTTTCAATTTTGGCTCTTTGACTCTGTGAGCAGAGGCCAAAATTTCGTGCTCTAATCACTGAGCTGCTGGGCAGCCTAGAGCGACAAAGAGCAAAGTTTTATTCAAATAGAATTTTATTAACGAAACCGAGGAGCGACAGCACTGATGGTGACAACCTTGCAAAGCTGGCTGTGTGCTGAAGATTCCCACCACCAGCTTTTAATCCTGGCACTTTGGCTGTTGGAACCGAGGCCAAACGTTCTCGCTCTACACACTGTGCTGCAGGGCACCCAAGAGCAAGCTCCGGTTGCATTCATATGCAATTTCAGGCATGAAAGTGAGGAGTGACAGGAATGATGGTGACACTGTTGCAAATATGACTGTGCGCTGAAGATTCCCAACACCAGATTTTCCTCCTGGCTCTTAGGCTGTGGCAGCAGAGGCCAAACATTTGTGCTACACTCACTGAGCTGCTAGGCAGTTGAGAGAGACCACCTGAGAATTTGGATTCAAATGGACTTCTAGGTATGAAACCGAGGATCGACAGCAATGATGGTGACACCGTTGCAAAGCTGACTGTGTGATGAAGATTCTGACCACCAGCTTTCCCTCCTGGCTCTTCAGCTGTGGGAGCAGAGGCCAAACGTTCGTGCTCTACTCACTGTGCTGCTGGGCAGCCGAGAGCAAGCTCCGAAGAGGGTGCATTCAAATGGACCTTTAGGTATGAAACCGAGGAGAGACAGCAATGATGGTGACACCTTTGCAAAGCTGACTGTGTGCTGAAGATGCCCAGCACATAGCTTTCCCTCCTGGCTCTTAGGCTGTGGGAGCAGAGGCCAAACGTTCATTCTCTACCCACTGTGCTGCCTGGCTGCTGAGAGCAAGCTCCGGAGTGATTGGATTCACAAGGACTTTCAGGTATGAAATGGAGGAGCCATTACAATGATGGTGTCACCGTTGCAAAGCTGACTGTGTGCTGAAGATTCCCAGCACCAGCTTTCCCTCCTGGCTCTTCTGCTGTGGGATCAGAGGCCAAACGTTCGTGCTCTACTCGCAGTGCTGCTGGGCAGCTGGGAGCGACCACCTGAGAATTTGCATTCAAATGGACTTTTAGGTATGAAACGGAGGAGAGACAGCAATGATGGTGACACCGTTGCAAAGCTGACTGTGTGCTGAAGAGGCCCAGCTCTAGCTTTCCCTGCTGGTCCTTCTGCCGTGGGAGCAGATGCCACTGTTCATTCTGTGCTGACTGTGTTGCTGCGCAGCAGAGAGCAGGCTCTGGACTGATTCCATTCAAATGCTTTTCCTGTATGAGTGTTAGCAGTGAAAGCAACGATGGAGGCACCAATGTAAAGGGGATTGTGTGCTGAAGAGGTCCAGCACCAGCTTTCAATCCTGGCTCTTCTGCTGTGGGAGCAGAGGCCAAACGTTCGTGCTCTACTCACTGTGCTGCTGGGCAGCTGAGAGAGACCACCTGAGAATTTGGATTCAAATGGACTTTTAGGTATGAAACCGAGGAGAGACTGCAATGATGGTGACACCGTTTCAAAGGTGACTGTGTGTTGAAGAGGCCCAGCACCAGCTTTCCCTGCTGGTCCTTCTGCTGTGGGAGCAGATGCCACTGTTCATTCTGTGCTCACTGTCCTGCTGGCGCAGCAGAGAGACCTCTGGACGGTTGATTCAAATTCAAATGCTTTTAGGTATGAATGTGAGAGTGACCGACAGCAACGATGGATGGTGACACTGTTGCAAAGCTGACTGTGTGCTGAAGAAGCCCAGCACAGGCTTTCCCTCCTGTGTGTTCAGCTGTGGGAGCAGAGGCCAAACGGTGATGCAATGCTCATTATGCTGGTAGGCAGCAGAGAGCATGCTCCAGAGAGGGACGATTCAAATGGACTTTTAGGTATGAAACCGAGGAGGGACAGCAATGATAGTAACACCGTTGCAAAGCTGATTGTGTGCTGAAGATTCCCAGCAGCAGTTTTTCTTCCGGGCTCTTCGGCTGTGGGACCAGAGGCCAAACATTCATGCTCTAGTCACTGTGCTGCTGGGCAGCCGAGAGCATGCTCCGGAGAGGTTGCATTCAAATGGACTTTTAGGTATGAGAGCAAAGACCGACAGCAATGACGGTGACAATGTTGCAAAGCTAACTGTGCGCTGAAGAGTCTAAGCACATGCTTTCCCTCCAGTCTCTTCAGCTGTGTGAGCAGAGGCCAAATATTCCTGCTTTCCTCACTGCGCTGCTGGGCAGCTGAGAGCATGCTCCAGAGAGGTTCCATTCAAACGGACCTTTAGGTATGAAACCGACGAGAGACAGCAATGATAATAACACCTTTGCAAAGCTGACTGTGTGCTGAAGATTCCCAGCAGCAGTTTTCCTTCCTGGCTCTTCGGCTGTGCAAAAGCAGAGGCCAAACGTTGGTGCTCTGCTCACGCTGCTGCTGGGACCCCTATCGCAAGTTCCGGAGAGGTACGCTTCAAATGGACTTTTAGGTATGAAACCGAGGAGCGACAGCAATGGTAGTGACATCGTTGCAAAGCTGACTGTGTGCTGAAGATTCCCAGCACAAGCTTTCCCCCCTGGCTCTTCGGCTGTGGGAGCAGAACTGAAACGTTCATGCTCTACTCACTGTGCTGCTGGGCAGCCTAGAGCGAAAACCAGAGAAATTGGATTGAAATGGACTTTATGCATGAACCCGAGGAGAGACTGCAATGATGGTAGCACCGTTTCAAAGCTGACTGTGTGTTGAAGATTGCCAGCCGCAATTATCCTTCCAGGCTCTTTGGGTGTGCGAGCAGAGGCCAGACTTTCGTGCTCTACTCACTGTCCTTGTGGGCAGCCGAGAGCAAGCTCTGGAGAGGTTGCATTCAAATGGAATTTTAGCGATGAAAGCAAGGAGCGACATCAATGATGGTGTCACCGTTTGAAATCTGACAGTGTGCTGAAGAGGCTCAGCGCATCCTTTCCTTCCTGGGTCTTTGGCTGTGGGTACAGAGGCCAAACGCTCATTCTCTGTGCACTGTGCTGCCTGGCAGCAGCCAAATGTTGGTGCGCTACTCACTATGCTGCTGGGTAGCTCTGGAGCTCTGGAGAGGAACGATTCCAATTCACCATTAGGTACGAAACTGAGGAGTGCCAGCACTGATGGTGACACCGTTGCAAAGCTGACTGTGTGCTGAAAGACCCAACACAACCTTTCCCTCCTGGCTGTGGGAGCAGAGGCCAAAGGTTCGTTCTCTCCTCACTGTGCTGCTGGGCAGCAGAGAGCATCCTCCAAAGTGGTTGCCTTCAAATGGACTTTTAGGTAGGAAACCAAGGAGCGACAGCAATGATAGTGACATCGATGCAAAGAGGACTGTGTGTTGAAGAGGCACAGCACAAGCTTTCCCTCCTGGCTCTTCGGCTGTGGGAGCAGAGGCCAAACTTTTGTGCTCTACTCCTGCTGGGCAACCGAGAGCAATCTCTGAAAAGGTACGATTCAACTGGACTTTAAGGTATGAAACCGAGGAACGACAGAACTGATGGTGACACATTTGCAAAGCTGACTGTTTGCTGAAGTGTCCCAACACAAGCTTTCCCTCCTGGCTCTTTGGCTGTGGGAGCAGAGGAAAAACTTTGGTGCTCTACTCACACTGCTGCTGCGTCCCGTAGCACAAGCTCTGGAGAGCTACAATTCAAATGGACTTTTAAGTATGAAACCGAGGAGTGACAGCAATGATAGTGACATCATTGCAAAGCTGACTGTCTGCTGAAAATGCCCAGCACAACCTTTTCCTCCTGGGTCTTCTGCTGAGAGAGCAGAGGCCAAACTTTCGTGCTCTACTCACTGTGCTGCTGGGCAGCCGAGAGCAAGCTCCGAAGAGGGTGCATTCAAATGGACCTTTAGGTATGAAAGCGAGGAGCGACAGCACTGATGGTGACACCGTTGCAAAGCTGACTGTGTGCTGAAGAGGCCTAGCACCAGCTTTCCCTCCTGGCTCTTCTGCTGTGGGAGCAGAGGCCAATCGTTCAAGCTCTACTCACTGAGCTGCTGGGCAGCTGAGAGCGAGTTCCGGACAGGCACGATTTAAATGGAATTTTAGGTATTAAACCGAGGAGCGACAGCAAGGATGGTGACACCATTGGAAAGCTGATAGTGTGCTGAAGATGCCCAGCACATCCTTTCCTTCCTGCATCTTCTGCTGTGGGAGCAGAGGCCAAACGTTCGTGTTCTACTCACTGTCCTCATGGGCAGCCGAGAGCAAACTCCAAAAAGGTACGATTCAAATGCACTTTTAAATATGAAACAGAAGAGCGACAGCAATGATGGTGATTGTTGCAAAGCTGACTGTGCGCTGAGGAGCCTAGCACATGCTTTCTCTCCTGGCTCTTCGGCTTTGGGAGCAGAGGTGAAACGTTGGTGCTCTACTCCCTGGGCTGCTGGGCAGCAGAGAGCAAGTTCCGGAGAGGCACGATTCAAATGGACTTTTAGGTATTAAACAGAGGAGTGAAAGCAATGGTGGTGACACCGTTGCAAAGCTCACTGTGTGCTGAAGAAGCTGAGCACCAGCTTTCCCTTCTGGCTCCTTGCCTGTAGGAGCAGGGGCCAAAATTTCATTCTCTCCTGACTGTGCTGCTGGGCAGCCGAGAGCAAGCTCCGCAGAGCTTGCATTCAAATGGACTTTTAGGCATGAAACCAAGGAGCGACATCAACAATGGTGTCACCCCTGGAAATCTGACAGTGTGTTGAAGAGGCTCAGCACATCCTCTGCTTCCTGGGTCTTCAGCTGTGGGTACAGAGGCCAAACGCTTGTTCTCTACGCACTGTGCTGCCTGGCAGCCAAGATTAAGCTCCGGAGAGGTTGCATCAAATGGACTGAAAGTGAAAAGCAACAGCACTGATGGTGACATCGTCACACAGCTGAGAGTGTGCTGAAGACGACTAGCATCAGCTTTCCCTCCTGACTCTTCGGCTGTTTGATCAGAGACAAACGTTCTTGCTCTCCTCACTCTGCTGCTGGGACCCCAGGAGCAAGACCCTAAGATGTATGAATCAAATGAACCTTTATGTATGAAACCGAGGAGCAACAGCTATGAAGGTGTCACCGTTGAAAAAGTGACTGTGTGCTGAAGAAGCCCAGCAGCAGCAACGGTGTCACCATCATTGCAGTCTCTCCTCGGTTTCATACCTAAAAGTCCATTTAAATACAAATTCTCTGGTGCTTGCTATCAGCTCCCCAGCAGCACAGTGAGTAGAGCACAAACGTTTGGCCTCTACTCCCTCAGCTGAAGAGCTAAAGGGGAAAGCTGGTGCTGCGAATCTTGAGCACACAGTCAGCTTTGCAACGGGGCCTCCAAATTGCTTTAACTGCTCCCTTTCATACATGAAAGTCCATTTGAATGCAACGTATCCGGAGCTTGTACTCTGCTGACCAGCAACACAGTGAGTAGAGCATGAACGTTTGGCCTCTGCTCTCTCAGCCGAAGAGCCAGGAGGGAAAGCTGGTGCTAGTGACCTTCAGCACACAGTCAGCTTTGCAACGGTACCGCCATCATTGCTGTCAGTGCTCACTTTCATACGTGAGAGGGCATTTGAATGCAACGTCTGCGGAGCTTGCTGTCTGCCTCCCAGCAGCACGCACTAGAGTAGACAACGAACGTTTGGCCTCTGTTCTCACAGCCGAAGAGCCAGGAGGGAAAGTTGGTGCTGGAAATCTTCAGCACACAGTCAGCTCTGCAACTTTGTTACCATCAGTGCTGTGCCTCCTCTGTTTCATAGCAAAAGTTCATTTGAGTCGTACCTCTCCGGAGCTTGTTCTAAGCTGCCCAGCAGCACGGTGAGTAGAGCAGGAACGTTTAGCCTCTGCTCCCACAGCCAAAGAGCCAGGAGGGAATGCTGGTGCTAGTGATTTTCAGTACACAGTCAGCTTTGCAACGGTACCTCCAGAATTGCTGTCAGTGCTCACTTTCATACGTGAGAGCGCATTTGAATGCAACGTCTCCGGAGATTGCTGTCTGCTGCCCAGCAGCACTCAGTGTTTAGAGCATGAAAGTTTGGCCTCTGCTTCCCACAGTAGAAGAGGCAGGAGGGAAACCTGGTGCTGGGAATCTTCAGCACACAGTCAGCTTTGCAACGGTATCATCATCAGTGGTGTCGCTCCTAGCTTTCAAACCTAAAATTGCATTTGAATGCAACCTCTCCTGATCCTCCTCTCGGCTGAAGAGGCTCAGCACCTGCTTTAGCTCCTACGTCTTCTACTGTGGGAGCAGAACCCAAAAGTTTATGCTCTGCTCACTGTGCTGCTGGCCAGGCGAGAGCAGGCTCTGGAGAGGTTGCATTCAAATGCACTTTCATGTATGAAAGTGAGCAGTGAAAGCAATGATGGAGGCACTGTTGCAAAGCCGACTGCGCGCTGAAGAGGCCCAGCACCAGCTTTCCCTTCTGCCTCTTCTACTGTGGAGTAGAGGCCAAATGTTCATGCTCTACTGACTGTGTTCTGCTGTGCAGCATACAGCAGGCTCCGCAGAGGTTGCATTCAAATGCACTCTCACGTGTGAAAGTGAGCAGTGACAGGAATGATGGTGACACCGTTGTAAAGCTGACTGTGTGCTGAAGATTCCCAGCACCAGCTTTCCCCTTTAGCTCTTCAGCTGTGGGAGCAGAGGCAAAACGTTTATGCTCTGCTCACTGTGCTGCGGGGAGGCGAGAGCAAGCTTCGGAGATGTTGCATTCAAATACGCTCTCAGATATGAAAGTGAGCAGTAACAGCAATGATTGAGACATCGTTGCAAAGCTGACTGTGCTGAAGATCACTCGCAGCAGCTTTCCCTCTTGGCTGTGGAAGCTGAGGGCAAACGTTCGTCCTCTACTCACTGCGTGCTGCTGCGCAGCATACAGCAAGCTACGCAGAGGTTGCATTCAAATGAACTATCACGTGTGAAAGTGAGCAGTGACAGGAATGTTGGTGACACCGTTGCAAAACTGACTGTGTGCTGAAGATTTCGAGCACCAGCTTTCCCTCCTATCTCTTCTACTGTGGGAGCAGAGCCCAAACGTTCATGCTCTGCTCACTGTGCTGCTGGGCAGCCGGGAGCAGGCTCTGGAGAGGTTGCATTCAAATTCACTTTCATGTATGAAAGTGAGCAGTGAGAGCAATGACGGAGGCACATTTTCAAAGCTGACTGTGTGCTGAAGATCACTCGCAGCAGCTTTCCCTCCTGGCTCTTCAGCTGTGGAAGCTGAGGGCAAACGTTCCTGCACTACTCGCTTGCTACTGGACCCCTAGAGCAAGCTCCGGAGAGGTTGCATTCAAATGGACTTTCATGTTTAAAGTGAGCAGTGAAAGCAATGATGGAGGCACCGTTGCAAAGCTGATTGTGTGCTGAAGAGGCCCAGCACTGCTTTCCCTCCTGCTTTCCTCTGCTGTGTTAGCAGAGGCCAAACGTTCATGTGCTCTCAGATATGAAAGTGAGCAGTGATAGGAATGATGGAGACACCATGTCAAAGCTGACTGTGTGCTGAAGATCACTCGTAGCAGCTTTCCCTCCTGGCTCTTCGGCTGTGGAAGCTGAGGGCAAACGTTCCTGCCCTACTCGCTGTGCTGCTGGGCCCCCTACAGCAGGCTCCGGAGAGTTTGCATTCACATGGACTTTTACGTATGAAAGGGACCAGTGACAGGAATGATGGTGATACCGTTGTAAAGCTGTGTACTGAAGAGGCCCAGCACCAGCTTTCCCTCCTGGCTCTTCTCCTGTGGGAGCAGAACCCAAAGTATCATGCTCCACTCACAGTGCTGCTGGGCGGGGGAGAGCACCTCTGGAGAGGTTGCATTCAAAAGAAATTTTAGGTTTGAAAGATAGGAGCAACAGCTCTGATGGTGATACCGTTGTAAATCTGACTGTGTGCTGAAGAGGCCCAATACCAGCTTTTCCTCCTGCCTGTTCTCCTGTGGGAGCGGGACCCAAAGGGTCATGCTCTACTCACAGTGCTGCTGGGCAGGGGAGAGCAGGCTCTGGAGAGGTTGCATTCAAATGAAATTTTAGGTTTGGAAGCTAGGAGCGAAAGCACTGATGGTGATACCTTTGCAAAGGTGACTGTGTGCTGAAGATCTCTCGCAGCAGCTTTCCCTCCTGGCTCTTGGGCTGTGGAAGCTGAGGGCAAACATTCCTCCCCTACTCGGTCTGCTACTGGGCCCCCTAGAGCAAGCTCCGGAGAGGTACAATTCAAAAGGACTTTCACGTATGAAAGTGAGCAGTGACAGGAATGATGGTGACACCGTTGTAAAGCTGACTCTGTGCTGAAGAGGCCCAGCACCTGCTTTAGCTCCTATGTCTTCTACTGTGTGAGCAGAACCGAAACGTTCATGCTCTGCTCACTGTGCTGCTGAGCAGCTGAGAGCAGGCTCTGGAGAGGTTACATTCAAATGCACTTTCATGTATGAAAGTGAGAAGTCAGAGCAATGATGGAGGCACCGTTGCAAAGCCGACTGTGTGCTGAAGAGGCCCAGCACTGCTTTCCCTCCTGCTTTCCTCTGCTGTGGGAGCAGAGGCCAAACGTTCATGCTCTGCTCACTGGGCTGCTGGGTAGGCGAGAGCAAGCTTCGGATATGTTGCATTCAAATGTGCTCTCAGATATGAAAGTGAGCAGTGACAGCAATGATGGAGGCACCGTTGCAAAGCTGACTGTGTGCTGAAGATCACTCGCAGCAGCTTTCCCTCCTGGCTCTTCGGCTGTGAGAACAGACGCGAAACGTTCGTGCTCTACTCACTGCGTTCTGCTGTGTAGCATACAGCAGGCTCCGCACAGGTTGCATTCAAATGCACTCTCATGTGTGAAAGTGAGCAGTGACAGGAATGATGGTGACACCGTTGTAAAGCCGACTGTGTACTGAAGAGGCCCAGCACCAGCTTTCCCTCCTGCCTGTTCTCCTGTGGGAACAGAACCCAAAGGTTCATGCTCTACTCACAGTGCTGCTGGGCAGGGGAGAGCAGGATCTGGAGAGGTTGCATTCAAATGAAATTTTAGGTTTGAAAGCTAGGAGCGACAGCTCTGATGGTGATACCGTTGTAAAGCTGACTCTGTGCTGAACATGCCCAGCGCCAGCTTTCCCTCCTGCCTATTCGCCTGTAAGAACAGAGGCCAAACATTCGTGCTCTACTCCCTGCGTGCTGCTGAGCGGCATAAAGGAAGCTCCGCAGAGGTTGCATTCAAATGCACTGTCACGTGTGAAAGTGAGCATTGACAGGAATGATGGTGACACTGTTGTAAAACTGACTGTGTGCTGAAGATTCCGAGCACCAGCTTTCCCTCCTATCTCTTCTACTATGGGAGCAGAACCCAAACGTGTGGGCTCAGTCCACCCTCGACACGGTCCAGTTGCCTCCAGGCCCTGCGGGACTGTGGCGGAACATGTCACGGAGGAGCAGGCTCCCTCTCTTCTGTCGTGCTTTCAGGCGGTTACAAGCACAGCAACGGCGGGGAAGCACAAAGGAGGGCCAACACATCGTGTGCCCGTGGTTAATGGGTTGTTACGAGATGTAAAAAACAAATAGCGTTGGCTTGATGTTTGGTCAGAAGACAGTACTCACCCTGCTATTATGGCACAGTTGGCTTCTTGGGATAGCGTTAGTTGACATTTAACATCCATTCCAAGAACAGATACAGGCTCCCAAGCACAACTACAGGATGGCCAGAGGCTGGATTGAGAGTAGCTCTGAGGAGCAGGACTTGGGCGGGGGGGGCTGTCTTGGGAGGTGGTTGGTTACTGAGAAGCTCCACGAGCCGGCAGTGTGTGCTTGCAGCCTGCATCCAGAAAGCCAACCGTGTGCTGGGCTGTATCAAAAGGACTGTGACCAGCAGGTCGAGGGAGGGGATTTTCCCCCTCTACTCTGCTTTCCTGATACCCCACCTGCAGTACTGCATTCAGCTCTGGGGCCCCCAGTACAAAAGGGACATGGACCTGCTCAAGCAAGTCCAGAGGAGGCCACGAAGATGATGCTGGAGCAATTCTTCTAAGGAAACAGGCTGAGAGAGTTCGGGTTGTCCAGCCTGGAGAAGGGAAAGCTCAGGGGAGACCTTATGGCAGCTTCCAGTGCCTAAGGAGACCTACAAGAAATCTGGAGAGGGGCTTTTGACAAGGGCATGCACTGATAGGACAAGGGGGAGAGGTTTTAAACTGCAAGATGGCAGATTTAGATGAAATATTACAAAGAAATTCTTCAGTGAGGGTGGTGAGGCACTGGCACAGGTTGCCCAGAGAAGCTGTGGATGCCCCATCCCTGGCAGCGTTCGAGGTCAGGTTTGATGGGGCTTGGAGCAATCTGGTCTAGTGGAAGGTGTCTCTGCCCGTGGCAGGGGGTTGGAACTGGGTAAGATTTAAGCTCCCTTCCAACCCAAACCATTCTAGGATTCTATGATTTATCAGAAAGGGCAGAATGAGTAAGGAAGGAATGAGTACGGAAGGAATGAAGAAGGAAGTAAGTAAGAATGAGTAAGTTCCTCATTTAAGGAAGATTTTCTAAAAGTGCACCATATGTGTTGTTCACCTAGGTGGATTCTAGATTGTCAGCAGTGGATTCTAGAACAGTTCTACCTCTCTTACATATTAAGATTCTCAGAATAATGTTTGAGTTTCCAAGTGGGATCTGAAGCGAAGGGTGTTTGAAGTCACACTAGGAAGCAGCCCCTGTGTTTTTTACTCAGATACATAATAGCTGTGACCACAGAAAGAGTAAAAAAGTAACAGAAACACTGGCTTCTGCAAGATTAACCATTGTGCTTTTTCATGATTGATGTTACCTGGGAAGGAACCCCTGTTTCCAGTGGGGAGCAATACGTTCTTGACTTTAGTTGACCCATTCTTTACGACCTGTAGTATAATAACAAATATATTGAATCACAAAGTGAAAACACCGCTCAAAAGGATAGGAACATTTTTTGCTGCAAGTTGCACTCGGGCTGGGTAGACCTGTGCTGTCTACATTATCCTGTTAGATATTTCTTACTATTAGAAAGTTACACAGCTTTGTGAGGTTGCTCTAGGGCAGCAGCCCTAGGGAAAAAGTACACACACAAACGCGCACGTATCTTTGTGTCCGTAATTCCCCCTGTTATAAAGGAAACAGCTGGTGGGAGAGCAAGTTCTGAGGGATCCTTAAAGTGAACATTAAATATCTGAATGAGAAAGAAAGTCTGTCTGTTTCCCTCCCTCCCCCCCCCCCCCTTCCCTCCTTCCATAGATGCAGTCTAGAAGCTGTGGAAGAAAATTTGGTGGTTACAATAGTGATAATACTAAATGGAAATGTGTGTGTGTGTGCGTGTGTGTGTGTGTGTATGTAAAAGATGGGAAAATCAGTCCTTTCACTGAAAAAATCGGTAAGCTCCATCTCCCTGTCTTCTCCTTGATATGCATGTTTGCCTATTCCTCTGTGAAGAAATCGTAAGATAAAGGAACACAGTCCCATTGTTTATGAACAGAGTGAACTCAACAGCAGAAGCAATTTCTGCTTCATTAATACCCTGCTATCCCCCAACAGAGTCTTGTTTCAAGCACTGTGCAGTATCTGAGTGCTTTGGACACTGCCTCTTCTTGCTCTGTTCTAGCTGGTTTGTATCATCTTTATACAAACAAATTACTGAAAAATATTACCTTGTATGACTGTAGATACCTTTTCTTTTTTTTTTTTCTTTCTTGGAGTTTATTTGAATTATCCTGAAAGACTAGTAACCTCACGCAACTCATAGGCAGTTCAGGTCTAACTTCATGCTAAACTTCCAGCTGAGCAAGAGGTGGGCTGTGCTGGTGCAGGGTCTGCTCCAGCATCCAAGTCTCCACCTTGTTGCAGAATGGCTCTAAGAGCAAGGCCATGGAGCCTTAGAGGCCTTGTGCGAGCAAGGCAAGGGGTAGGCCTCACAGGTAACCGGATACCGGATGTGGGAGGAGAATGTGAAGGAAGCTGTGTAGAACTAACCAATACTGTTCTGACTAGTAGGCGTGGCTAAACACCACGCGGATTTAAGCGAAGTGCGCCACAAATAAAGTAGAAGTTTGCTTATCACCCATACTGGGTTGGCGTGTCTTGCTTCTCCTTGCCGTTTACACCACCTGGCTGAAGTCACCAGCTTCTCCTGGAGCTTTGCTGTATGTCAAGGCCAGCTCCATTTGACCATGTCCTGGGAGAACTGGTGGGGAGTCATTGTGCTCTTCAACCTCAGAAGCTTCTGGAGATCTCCCTTCCCACCATTTTTCATTCAGCTTGTGACATGATGATTTTGGTATGGAAAGGACAGCTTCCAAAGAATACCGTCAGTGTTCCCTGAATCTAGAAGTATCCTGTATTGCTTCGATTTTTCTATTTACTTTGTGCAGACCATTTTCTGCCCTCAGCTCTGCACGAAGCAGTAGAGCACCTGGTATAGATTGTGGTTAGCAGAGGAGGGAAGACATTCCTTTCTTTTTTCTTTCTTTCCCCTTTTTCCTGGCAGAGCATAGGTGAGGAGGAAGATGGCGCTGTTTCCCAGTTATCTTGGTGAGAGCGCTGATTCATGTCGCTCCTGACAAAGGAACACCATCGCTAGGGGTAAGCAAAGCTGGCACAGTGGCATTTTGGAGAGCTGCTTATGGACTTCAGAGCCTGCTCCAGGAATAAACAGCAATAAGACATAATTCCAACGCTTCCCCCCCTCTTTATTATTTTCTTCTTTTCATCGTAAGAATTTTAACGTTACAAAAAACTACAACCACTGAACAGAAAAAGACTCTCCCTAGTACTGTAATGATACTGCTTTATAAAAGCTGACTAATTTTTGCCTTTGGTAATTCAACTGAGTTGTTGTATCTTTTCTACATTTTGGGTCAGGGAGGGAGGGAAGCACTGCATTGTATCATTGATAGAAGTCACGAAAAAGTTCAAGGGCACCTAATGAAAGAGGCAGAGAATGGATTTTGGTTGTCCCAACCAATGTTACATGTCCTGGTATGCTGATTCATAGCCTGACAGTGTAATAATCTTCAATTCAAGTGAGGGTATGAAGTTTTTGACAGTGTAGGTAGTTAAATCAACATAGATGTGTATGTATGGAGATTAGGAGGATTTAGGGAGTTGAATTTTATACTTTCATCCACTGAAAGTCAATGCAAGTCCTTGCAAACACTCTATTTTTAAATTTGTACCTAGAGAAAAATATCAACTGCAGAATAAATTTTAAAATCATTCTTGATAAATCTTGTTGCATACAAAACCACTCATTTCAGCAGGGACTTTAGCAACAGGACATGGGGCAATGGGTTTAAACATGAGCAGTGGAAGTTCAGCTTAGATATAAGTAACAAGTCCGTTACTGTGAGAGTGGTGAGACGCTGGAAGAAGTTGCCCGAAGAAGTTGCCCAAAGAAGTGGTAAATGCTCCATCCCTGGCAGTGCTCTTGATTTACTTCTTTCCCCTTTTCCTGCAGAGCTCAGCTGGGGACGAGAAGGAAGAGGGCGCTCTTTCCGATGCTACCTTGGAAAGAGCACAGATTCAGGAGGCTCCTGCAAAAGAAACAGCACCACTAGGGGTAAGTAAAAACGGCACAGTGGCAATTTGGAAGGCTGCTCATGGACTGCGGACAACTGAAGTTGTCTGCCTGGATCATCTGAAAGACCTCTCTCCTTCTGTTGACTCCTCCTCTTTTCTTGATGCGTAAAAAGGATTGCCTTCACCTTTGTCAGGCCAAGTCCCCAGCTGATACAAAATATCCTCTTCTTTGGAATCGGTGCCGCTGTGGCAGTTTGAGCCAGATCTTCAGGAAGTGGCTATAACTTTCATTAGCATTTAGTTATGTTTATCTAATTTCTTTGGGATCGAAGGCAAGAACTTGTTTTGATGTAGTATCCAAGTTGGTATTTTAAACTACTCTTTAAGTGCCCTGAGATTTTTCTCCTATCCATTTCTTATGAAGCTCCGTGACATGGAGCAATGCAGCAGTGCTGAAACCAAAGTCAGTAGCCCAAGGCAACTGGAAAATGAGACTTTCTCATGTCTTTGCTCTGACCTGAACTGAAACCTATGTTCTGTTACGCTAGTGGGAAGCCTTTGTTGGCTTGGCTTAACAGCATTGTGATCTAGGACCAGATAATCTCACAGAGTGCCCATCTGCCCATCCCAGTGTGCAAGAATTTGGTTTAGGTCTGACTGAGAAATCTGTCCATGTCTTCAGCATCCAGGAGACCTGTCCTAGATGACTGGCATTCACCAGGCTGCTTGACATGAGGTCTAGGAATTTCTGAGTCTTTTGAAGTCCACCCACAATAAACGGGGACATAGTTTGCAAATTTAGTATCGGTCATTTAGAATAAAAAGCAAAACCCCAAACCCCAAAGAACAAATAAGATCAACTATGATAGTAATACAAGGATTTATAGGTTAGGATACGATACAATACTACAGCTAAAGAGATTGTATTTTTCTAAGCCATAGTCAAGACATACGTCGTAAGGAGCCCTTACTGAAGTCTTTGAATTACATTAGTGTTAGTAATGTATGTTACAGTTCTGTAAGAGGGTACACTTAGCATGGGTTTACATTTCAATTAGTATAGTTTATTCATATTATTTTACAGTATATGTTAGTATATATTTACACTACTATAAGACTTACCACTTCTATTTACAAGTACGAACATGTACCTCCTAGTTCAAACAGTTCAAGAATACCAATGCAGGGTTTTTTTGAAAGTAAAGATAATGCGATTCCATTGTTTACACTTTTCATTACATTATATACGAAAAAGATGTTTTTAATTGCTTTCCTGCAGTCTTTATAGATAAGTATTAAAAGTTTTTCCACTGGTATTTGCATTGAGTTAGTCTATGTTCTTACCTTAGACTTTCTTACTGCATGTCAGGTTGGGGGGCTCTGTTTGTTTGGTGTTGGTTTTGGGTTTTGTTTAATGCCTCACACCACCTCTGTCACTGTTTACTTAATTGCTTTTACTGTTGGAACTTCTTCCAGCTCCCACAACTCATCTTCCCTGCTCCCTTGAGAACTTGAAACGCTACATTTCAGCTGAATGCCCTGTAGGTCTAACCCTTCAGCTACAACCCTCCTTCAGCATTGCTTTCATTTTCAACATCACACCCAGTAACAAGGTACGGACTGGTTGTAACACCACCAGAATTACTGGCATGCATCTTCTTTAAATTCCTGCAGTTTTTTATGAGGGTAACTTCTGTGTTTCAACAACAGTGGGGCTAGAAATAGTTGTCCAAGTAAACCAGTGTTGTGGTTTAAGCCCAGCCAATAACTCAGAACCACGCAACTGCTCGCTCACTTCTCGCCTACTTCCTCCCCCAGCAACCAGGATAAGGAGGAGAATCAAAAGAATGTAAATCCCATGGGTTGAGGTAAGAACAGTCCAGTAACTAAGTTACTACTGCTACCACCAATAATAATAATGATAACGGAAATAACAAGGGAAGAGAATACAATACCACCCGCTGACCGACACCCAGCCCGACCGAGCAGTGAACCAGCCCTTCCAGGAAACTCTCAGTTTACATCCTCGGCATGACATCCTGTGGTATGGAATACCTCTTTGGCTAGTTTGGGTCAGGTGTCCTGTCTCTGCTTCTTCCCAGCTTCTCCTCCTCCCTGGCAGAGCATGAGACTCAGTTAAGTCCTTGGTCAGACTAAACATTTGAGCAGTAACTAAAACCATCTGTGTTATCAGCGCTGTTCCCATGCCGAAAGTCAAAAACACAGCGCTACATCAGCTATTAAGAAGGAGAAAAAATGATAGCTACTGCTGAACCCAGGACAAAGGGAAATAGAGGGATGGTCATAGCAAGGCACAAGAACTACCAGAGGGTGAGGTAAAGTTGGTCTCAAGGGATGTTAAGACTGGCTACAGTAAGAGAGGACTGAAGAACAGACTGGGATTTCTGCTCCTGCAGCCCTACATGCCTCAATAAGAGTGTCCGTGTGCCCCCATTCAGTTATCTGGAACTTGTCTTTGCTTCTTGTTGACACTGCCCTCAAAGTGCTGAATCTCCTCTTTCAAATCTATTCCACAGTGCAAATGTCAGGAATTTCAAGCTGAAGATGGAGCTTGCGCTTGCATGTGGGAAACATGGACAAATGTGCTTTCTCTAATTACTATTTTCACTGTTAGTTTGGTTCAGCTGCAGACATTATAAGCTTCCCTTTCCTTTCTTTCCCTCACAGATATGAGTCTATTCCAAAGTTACAGGCTTCCTAACTTGCACACAAGCAGGCGCATCCCTCCACCAGCAAGGGATGCAAGCATGCTTCCTTGCAGTACCTCCATCAGCAAGCAGAGGTAGGGTTGTCAGAAAACACTGTTTCCACACAGCTCTGCTAGCCAGTAACAAGTAAGCTTATGATCTACAAAACACCCACTTAAGTAGCAGATGAGGGGCAAAGCTTGTTGGGAGATGAGTCAGATGATGCTTTCAACACACCAGTCCTTCTTTACCTTTTAAATCTCCTTGGAAAACTTGATCAGTGGGGCATTATATGCTACAAATCCTCCCTGGAGGATATGCACTGACCATTTTGGCTCTGGATATGGCTGGCTTAGTCTTGCCAGTCACCCAGGAAGGTTGCTGTTGTAACCTTGCAGCCCCACTAAGCCACCAACCCAAACAGTTGATCATGCATGGGTAGTTGAGAGAAAGCCACTTTAACAGCCACAGCTCTTTCTGTAGGCTGTGTTCTGCTTCCCAAGGACAAGTAAACAGAGAAACATTCATAGTAAACCACCAGTTAATTACCTTGGCTAAATCTAGCACTGAAGCAGGGAGCTTGGGATAGCGTTTGTGCAGAGATTTGGCCTCCTTCACTTCAGGCAACCTCATGCCAGCAAAGAGGGGATTTTTATAAAATAACTCTTGGTGTCTTGGAATTAAATTACCTGGAATCACACAAACAAAGCAACCATCACAGAAGAAATACAGGACAGTCCGGTGAAACATTTAAGAAGCTGGAACACTTTGCCAGCACTACCCTTAAGGGCTATAGTCTGCCATGAATTGATACTGTACTCATGAATTCTTAGATCCCCATTTGTAAACGGTGCTAAGAGCACATGCTCTCAGAGACAGTTCAGCACACACAAACAGCCTTTCCCCCAACACCTTCCTTCCCCCCATCAAAATGTATCTGACCCCTCCATTAGTAAACAGGTATGAGGATCCTGACAGGCTATTCTTACCCAGGCATTTGGTGATATGGTAGAGCTGGTCAATGTCTGAATCTCCTGGGAAAAGGGGCTCTCCTGTGAGCATTTCTGTTATCAGAGAGCCAATAGGCCACACATCGACATCCCTGGAAATTAAAAAAAAACAAACACCACCCCAGCTAGGTTTAGGTAATACAGGAACATACATAAACGTGCACAATCATACTAAGAGACCTGTGGGTCACACAGTTTAAGCTCTGACCTGGTTATGTGACACTGGGGATCTCAATAAGAAAAATCTTATCCTATCTCCCAAAATGTCTGTCTGAAATTGTTTGGAGGGACTTTTCTACCTTCCCTCCATAATTCCAACTGCGCAGCAGTCACAGGCTCCCCAGTACCAGCACTGGCAACTGAAAAGCTCCTACAGACAACAGACCAGGAATGCCAAGGGCTCCCTTGCCTTTTGAGTCAGGAAAGCCTAGCACTGGCAGGAGTTAGCTGCAGAGTGTGAGAATAAGGAGGAAAGCTTCAACCTTTATAACGGAAAGCTTCAACTTTTACAAGGGAATAATCAGGGAATGCTGAACAGCACAGAATCACAGAATGGTTTGGTTTGGAAAGGACCTTAAGATCATCTAGTTCCAACCCCCTACCAATGGCAGGGACATCTCACACTAGACCAGGTTGCTCCAAGCCCTGCCCAACCTGGCCTTGAACAGTGCCATGGATTGGGCATTCACAACTTCTCTGGGCAACCTGTTCCAACCCTTTAACCTATCTGCCAAGCAACAGTCCCTTGCCTCCCCAAAAAACAGAGCAACCCAAAAAAACAGAGCAACCCCTCCATAAACTCCACAAACCTTCCACAGGCTGACATGCCAGTCTTACTTGCCCTACTTGATGTCTCCCACCAACAGATCTGGAGCTCTGTACCACTGGGTTGCCACATAGTCTGTGTAAGGTTTCCAAGAAGCTGCTAAGGTCCAGGCAAATCCAAAGTCACAGAGTTTTACAACTCCCGACTGGGAAACTAGTATGTTCTCTGGCTTAATATCCAAATGGATTATCTGCATGGAAATAAAACAAGACAAATAAATTCCCCCTTTCTAAACAGTAAATGGACTGGGTCACCAAAACCACTAGCTTTCTCACATGTAGGGAGAAAAATCCTATTTTTGCAGGCACGAGAAACATATGGAGTCTGTAAAATACAGCTACATTCACTTAGTCAAGGAACAGTTGCTGACCCTAGATAGGTAAGTATAGAACCTCTAACTTTTGCACACAGAAACATTTATTTCATATATCTCTATGCAGGTGTATTTACCATAGATATTTTAACAGGCACAATTTATTATGCTTGAAAATCTAGCCTTGACCACAAGTTTAAAAGCCGTATGTATTGCAAAGGCCATGAGCATGTCCTGCAGTTAAACATTAAGAGTATTTTAGGCACTCATAAGAGAAATAGGTTCCCAAACATATAAATAAATACATAAATGTGTATGTATCTATATATATATCTAGTTACACAACTAGGATTAAATTGGCAAACCTGCCAACCAGTTGAGAAGAAAAACCTAAAAATACTGAAGAGAAAAAGCAAGCCTACATGTTTACATAGACACTATCAGAATCCAACTTTCAACAGAGAGACTCATAGAATCACAGAATGGTTTGGGTTTGAAAGGACCTTAAGATCATCCAGTTCCAGCCCCCTGCCATGGGCAGGGACATCTGACACTGGAGCATGTTGCTCAAGGCTCTACCCAACCTGGCTTTGGGCACTGTCAGGGACGGAGCATTCACAACTTCTCTGGCCAACCTGTGCCTGTGCCTCACCACCCTCATACGGAAGAACTCCTTCCTTATATATAACCTGAACTTCCTCTGTTTAAGTTTAAACCCATTACCCCTTGTCCTACTGCTACAGTCGCTGATGAAGAATCCCTCTCTAGCATCCTTGCAGGCCCCCTTCAGATCCTGGGAGGCTGCTCTGAGGTCTCCACACAGCTTCTCTTCTCCAGGCTGAACAGCCCCTATTTTCTCCCTCTGCAAGATGAGCCAACCCATGATAAGGTGCTACCCAAGTATTGAATCCCCATGGACTTCTGGACCCTTCCTTTGAAACACTCTCACAAATCAATCAGAGACAGACTGATATATTAACTGACATCAAGCTCCGGCATTTTATATGAAATTCAGTCCTGCCCTCCTGCCCTGATTCTTCCCTTTCAGCCAAAGCTCTATTTCTCTAAGTCTTAACATATATCAAAATCATACACTTCTGCATCTTTTCATTCAAGGTTACCTGCAGAACTGGCTTCTTGTGCATACTTACGTTATGGCTGTGGCAAAATGCTGTTCCTCTCATGATCTGAAATAAGTATTTCTGAACCCTGTTGTAGTCTAGTCCATTTGGAAATGCCTCCAGGTCACCAAGTACTCTGTGGTCCACAAATTCAAACACCAAGTACCACCGTTTCTTTTATTTACACACTTCCAGCAGTTTCACGAGAGTCTCATGCCCGAGTTGCTGCTACAAAACAGGAAATATTTTGTGAGAGCTTCACAGCATGTAATAGATAAAGGGTGACCAGATACTTTTAACTGTGACCCAGCCACTGTACTGCCCTGGAATGCTCTTCTCCTCATGGCACTCAGATTCATTTGTTCTTAAAATCAAGCTCATTTATATTTTAGAATATTATTTTGCCTATTTTATTTTTTAAATATTATCTGGAGGATTCCCACCACCTCATGTACACAGACACCTGGGTCTGTAACCTAAAAATAAATAAAACACTGTCTAAGGATGCTTCTTCTTAATGGGGATGCTTAAAATACAGTTTTGTTGTTGGAACACCTCACATGTTCTGCTCCTCACAACAATATCCTCACATAAGAGGTGACACTATCTATCTTACATCATGATCTTGACGAGCTTTAGAGCAAGCTTACGTGCCACATGAGAGAAATCTTGAGGAAGTCAAAAAGAATTCCAGAGGAGCATGTGGTGAGCACATGAGAGACAGTAGGCACTTAGCAACCTCTGCCAGAAAGACTTGGTGTGACAAAGGAAAATCCAGAGCTCCCCAAACTGGCAGGAAATACAAAGCAGGCTGGTTTGTACTGGGAAACTCAGCATGCTGCCCAGTATGTCTCTGACAACTGCAAGAAGAATGACAGGACAATTAACCACGAGTGGTGAGCCACAGAGACTCCTTGCTTGTTCCCTGGCCATGCTCACAAACAACTCAAGCAGCAATAAACACAGCTTGTTCCCCTTACACTGGCTGTATCTGTGCCTCAAACCCCTTGAGAAAATATTCTCAAGGTGATGGAAAAATCCTATGCTATTTTGCCTGCTCCCTCAGGCTTCTCTTTTAAGCTCCTGACATACCCAAAGCACTTCTGTTGACAATGCCATCTTAAACACATTAACAACTAACACGTGCCAGAATACAAGCACATTGAATAGATAAAAGGAAAGTTCAGCATTCTTACCTGTGATACTGTTATAACAATTAAACAGCTTCTATTAAACTGTGTCTAGTGGATTCACAGGGAAAACTGACCAGCCAAGGACCTGAAGAAATATTTTTTTTTCTCTTATATTATGAAGAAGTGAAAGCTGAAGACAGCGTAGAGAAAAGTATGCAACTTAAATGAATAGGGGAAAAAAAAAAAAAAAGCAGCAGTATTTTCTAGTTATTTTGTCATAGCACTTTGACCAGACAAGAACCCACCCCCACTTCCGTCGTTACACATTTGTAACATTCGTTTAACACACACCAACAAAACAGATCATGCTACAATGTACAGTTACTTATTAGCTTGGAGTCCAGCAGGGCAATGGCACTAGAGGTTGTACTGCACCAGGGATGGCGTCCAAGGAGGACTGCAGAGCAAAGAGATGGGCAGGGAAATGCTCTGCAGGGCAGGAGCCTGCCAGCCCCAGACCCCACAGGTTCACAGGGAGCATGCAAATGAAGAAACTCCAGAATGATTATACCTCTAGGTGTTTGTCTGCACTGTCAGAGGCTACAATACTGAGCTATGTATGGAAATGATCCCATTTATGCAGGAAAACAAGTTAATGCCCAGCACATCTGGGAGATGGTACGTGTCAGTAACTGAGTCAAACACCTCAGGTACGTTCCAGACTCACACAGATTCACTTGAAAAGAGTCTGAGAGGACAACGCTTGGAGCTGCTGGCTGAGTGTTGAGAAAACGTACATTTCCATTAACTCTAAGGGTCTGAGGCTCTTCATAAGAAGAAAGAACCTCTTTTCATAAGAAGGACATGGAGCTGTTGGAGCAAGTCCAGAAGAGGCCATGAAGATGATCAGGGGCTGGAGCACCTCCCATACAAAGACAGGCTGAGGAAACTGGGGCTGTTCAGCCTGGAGAGGAGGAGCTGAATGGAGACCTCAGAGCAGCCTTCCAGTATCTGAAGGGGGCCTGCAAGGATGACAGAGAGGGACTTTTCTTCAGGGACAAAGTGACAGGACGAGGCGTGATGGTGATGTGTGGATTGACTCCACAACTCGTTAAAGTTGTAAAGTAGGTATGCTTTTTATTCAGCGCTGAGACGCACGGGGATAATTCCTCAAAGTCATGCGTACCTCAGTGTTGTTTCCCTCTACATTTATTCTCTAAAGTTATATATATTCATAAGGTTGCACAACACGCCTATACATATTCATGTCCTATCCCCACTTCTGAGGTCCTCTGCACCTGCGCAGTGCCCCCTCTGGTCATGGGCAGGGTCTCAAGATGAAGTAACTGAGTCTTCCTCCTGTGGGTAGGGGTCTTCGAGATGAAGTAAATGAGTCTTCCTCTTCTTGCACTTTTCACCTTTCAGTCTTCACATATGGCCTTAGGGTTTGGTCGGTATCCCAGCCATAAACCATCTGCTTCTCCCACTTATCAGTAGATTCAGGCTTGTGCTTTTCCTTATCAATAGCTGCTTATCAATAGGACCAAGTGTCTGCTTTTCCTTATCAATAGCTGCTTACCAATAGGACCAGGTGTCTGCTTTTCCTTATCAATAGGACCAGGTGCCTTTGTTCTGCTTAGCAGGCATTTACAACAGACAATACTTTTGTTTAAGCAAGCAAATTCCTCTAACCCCCTTGTACAACCCCCCTGTACATTGGTCAACTCTCTGCATCAATGGGTTTAAACTGAAACAGGGGAAGTTCAGGTTAGGTACAAGGAAGGAGTTCTTCCGTGTGAGGGTGGTGAGGCCCTGGCACAGGTTGGCCAGAGCAGTTGTGAATGCTCCATTCCTGGCAGTGTTCAAGGCCAGGCTGGATGGGACTTTAAGCAACGTGGTCTAGTGGAAGGTGTCCCTGCCCATGGCAGGGGGTTCGAACTGGATGAGCTTTAAGGTCCTTTCCAGCCTGAACATGCTCCAACTCAAAAAAGACTTTCCTTCATTGCTTCATCAGACACATCACCTGTGTCTCAACACTTAAAACCAGGTGCCCAGGCCCAAAGACAGCACTTTTCTGTGCATATCTCCTGTGGGACAAGGAGAAAAGGAAAACGCTGCAACTACTGCTAGAGGTTACAAACTACCACTTGCTATAGGTGGCAAACACAGGGGCTTAAGGTGGCAGAAGAGGAAGCAGAAGAACTGACATATATCCTGGCAAGGAATGCCACACTGCATCCTTGGCATTCATGAAGGAATGCAGCAGGAAAAAAAACTTGCAGAGAAAACAGTCTAGGAGCTTGCAAAAGCTTCTGTAGGAAGAACAAAGCCAAGACAGGAAGCAGAAAGGTCATATGACATAACACTGAAGAGCACACACACATAGAACCCAGTTCTATGGGTACTTTCCCAGGCAGAGTATATGGAGCCCATCAAGTGAAATACCTTTAACAAATCAACCCACACAAAAAGGCTACACCACATAATGCTGCTGATAAGAAGCTAACAGGCTGCAGGATGACTGGACATTTAGGCGAGTTATAAAGCATGCACAAGTGATACCAGGCAAATCATGTACTCAAACAGCAAAGTACATTAAGCCAGCTGGATTGGCAAGGTTCAGGGGATTTGATCAGTCTTCCTCCTCCTCCTCTAGCCTCTGGCTGGCAGTACAAGCCTTCTAGAAAAGTGCCATTAATAAAATAACATGGATTTTTTTAATTCCTAGGAGCATTTTTTCCATATCAGGTAACACCAGTACCCCCTCTGGTTAGGCACACTGTCTCATATTCAGATCATCATTCACCTGCAAGTTTTAGAAGTTCAGCATTTCTTTCATCTTCTGCAAATTCTCAGCAGCAAGGTACACAACACAGGTGTACCTTGTGTACAGATTACCATCTGGAGACCCTGTGCCTCCCTTCCACATAACTTTCCCCGCTGAATACAGGTCACATAAACAAGTCAGGTTTAGCCACACAAATCCAGCACAGCACTCATCTGAGAGGAAAATCAGCTCTATAAGGCTGCAACTCAAAGGTTAAATGAAGACAGCATGGCTTGGCTGCTCCCTGAAATACACAGGGCCCAACTAAGCCTCTTTTAGTTTGGACTTAGTTACACTTTGGATACTGTGGTCAGAAACAACCGCTTTTCCTTTCAAGACTGACCAAATGGCTTAAATTTACACCTATCCTACAACTTCACTAGACAAATATCACTCTTTAAAGGACTATTTATGAAGGAGTCTCAAGAGCCGGTTTCTCCCTAAGAACCCATCAACTCTCTGCAGGTGTATCTCACCCACATCATGAGCTCTCAACAACTACCACCATTACTGCAAGAAAAGCCTCAAAGCACAGACATCAGGTTACTATTCTGCTTGAAGGTGACATTTGCTTTCTTGAAGGTATTTAAACACCTGACTACAATATGCCTGAGCAATACAGACACCTTTCAGCTGAATGAAGGGTGATGAATTTAACCACAAAGCCATAAAAAACCCATTGTTTCAGCCAGGCTTTGTGGCCCCCTGCTCACCTTCAGTTTCTACCATCAGCAACATGACAATCATTTTTTTTGGCTACTGGTTGCCCTGGGGGTTTCTTTTTTGTATTTTTTACTTTTATATCCATAACATCACTGTTAATTTATGATGCTCGGTGTTGGTGCAGTGTATTAATTTAAACCACAGAGATTGGAGGTGGTGAAGGAGGGAGGTTGTCTCACTAAACCATATAGTACCCATGCTCCAGACATGTTTGCCATCCTGTTGGTATCTCTATGGCACTGATCAAGCCTTGGTAACTTGAGAAATCCCCTTTTTTTTCTCTCATAACATGATGTCTTGCTGTACCTCTCAGAAACATTCATCTGGACAATGCCCAACACAGTCTCAGTTCTGATTTCATTTTTCAATTTTCTTTGCTAGACATCACGGTCTCTGCCAGAATCCTCCACAGAATCAACTACGTTGGAAAACGCCTTTAAGATCATCAAGCACTGCAAAGCCCACCACAAAACCATGTAACTGAGGGCCTCATTTAGTGAACTTTTTTTCACATACAAGCTGTACTGAACATATGCCAAAACACAAATGTCACCGCATACTCTATTCCTCTTCACCTCACAAAGCAGAGGGGAATCACAGAATGGTTTGGGTTGGCAAGGACCTTAAGATCATCCAGTTCCAACCCCTGCCATGGGCAGGGACGCCTCACACTAGATGATGGCACCCAAGGCTCTGTCCAGCCTGGCCTTGAACACTGCCATGGATGGGGCATTTACTTCTTTGGGCAGCCTGTGCCAGTGCCTCACCACTCTCACAGTAAAGAGCTTAAATTTAAAAGTAAAACCAACACCTGTGGCACACAACAGTGATAAGACAGTCGATCTCGAGATGCTACTGCCTTCTTTTTAAGGCGGTTTTGTGGTAAAACACCTCACTTTCCTTCCCAGATGACAGAGCCTCCCTCTGTGCCTGTTTAAGTTCCCAGCTACCTCACACCAACCAAGACAATTCAATCTTTTCTCTCTCTCCTGTTACGTGAGCTTCTGGAAGAGAAATAAATACCTTCAGCGGCGTTTTTTAAGGAAAGGAGCCTTTTAACGCCTAGTCCGGGGGAAGGGCTGCGCGACTTCCTCTTCGCTCTGGGTTAGGCGGACCGGGCTGCCCCCCTCAGGGCGGAGCGAGGCGGGGCTAGTGCCCGGGCATGCGGCGTTCGCCGCTGCGCCGCTGTCATGAGGCGTTGTGTGTCGAGTTTCCGCCCAGCGTTCGGCCCTGTGTGTGTGATGGTGGGTCTGAACTGAGTGCGCCTGAGGGGAGTAGGAGGAACCGGTGAGGAGCTCAGGATGCGATGGGGAACTGCTGGGCGCAGTGGTGCTCCGGCCTGTTCTACCGGACGGACGCCGGCCGGCTCCAGCGCGGCGGAGGGTAAGCAGCATCCCAGCAGCCCCGCTCCCTGCCCTCCCCGGGGCGGGGAGGTATTGAGGCCGCCTGGCCCCGCCTTCGAAGCGGCCGGTGTCGGGGCCGACCCGGATGGGAGAGGGGCGGAACCGTCGCTGCGGTATGCCGGACGGGTGGAATGGCGGGGGAAGGCGGCTCGGCTCCGTGCGGGTGTTTAGTAGTTGGCTGCGGGAACAGCCCTGCTCCTGTTCCTCTTGCCAGGTGGGTTTTTCCCGGAAGCAGCGTAAAGAGGTTGTATGGGTCGGTTGCTGAAATCTGTTCAGGCTGCTGTGGTTGTGGGAAGGTAGAAACCCCCAGCGTTTCCTGGAGTATGGTGCCTTGTTCCCTGTGAGTGAGGGGCTGAGCGGTACAGAAGCTCAGGAGCAGCCTGATTCCAACAAACTGGCTTTTACCTTGGAAATGTTGGTTTCCACGTTTTCTTCTGTGCAACCAGTTCGTGGAAGAGCAGTGTACAGCAGGGGAAGGGCATGTTACCTGAAGAAAAACTTGGCTTTCTTCCATATAATAATCTGTATTCAACAGTTACAGATCCCTTACTTTTGATAGTAACATAATAGCTCTAGGTAGACATGCAGAGCATTTTACCCATCACAAACTCACGACCTCTGCTTCTACACCACCTGCAGCAGGCAAATTCCATCTTCTACTTGTCCTTCTAGGAGAACTTGTCAGAGTAAAGAGTGGAAGACCAGGACAAGTATGTGTGTGGATACCTGCCTGTGCTGGCAGAGCTCTGTAGCAGAGGGTATGTGAGCAGCTGAAATGAAACAGCCAGCACTTACCTGTCTCTTTCTTGTGCTGAGAAAAAAAGGTAATTTTCAAGAGGTTCTTGTTTTGCAGGTGTTTTTTCCTGAGCCTCAACTCATGGATTTATGCCCTTTTTTTCTGCAGTCAGGGGTAGTGACTGTAAGTCTCTGGAAACATGTACTTACCCTTTAAATTATTGATTTGATCTGAGTTAAAATATTGGTTGTAGGGTCTCCTTGGTCCTTTATTTCACCCCCAGTAACTTTTAACTGACCTAATAACAGACTGATGATCACTGGATAGGAGACAGAGTCCAAAAAGGCACAAGACTTCTGGTTGTAACAGCAAATTCAACATAGATGGTTATCTTTTAACCTTCTGTTTGCTCTAAAGTGACTATCACCTGTGTTTTTTGTTAGTTTTCCCCTTGTATTTTTTTTCTTATACTTTTGCAGTACTTTGTATCATTTGCTATTAAGTATTTTCCTCCTGCTGTGTGGTGGGAGGTGCAGGGAATTGTAGTAAAAACAGAATCATAAATACGTCTTGTAAATTTTCTGTTTCTTAGATTGCTGCCAAATTCTGCATATTTGGCTACTTGCCAAACAGCATCACATAACTGGGTACCTTATTGAGTTAATGGTGATCACTCAGGTTCCCCCCCCCAAAAATAGTGCTTCATTATTTTTAGATGCTCCAAGATTTAAGTGTATGAAACAAACCATGAATGGAATGAAGTATAGAGTTTTTAAGAAGCATTTCAGTATCCTGTAAGGTTACAAATCGCTTTTGCTTGGAATTGTGCTTAGAATCTTGGAGACTTGGGTATGAGTTGCTGCAGTGATTTTGGCATTCATGGAGAGCATGTGCAGAGAGAGGTGAAACACCAAAACCTTTTTTTTTTAGTGTAGTGTAAGTTTAACCTCCTGTAAATGTACCAACTTCCAGCTGGTAATTTGTTTTAGGAAGTTTCCTTATGCTTCCGCTGAAATAGTTTTGCTCGAAGTACTACAAGCTGCAGCTGTAATTAGGAAGTAGGCCATGGCTAATTTGTCACTATATTCAACCATAAGTATTCCTCTTTACTCCTGGAGGAGTGTTTAAAAGAAAGGGGAGGAAAAAAAAAAGAGGGAGAAAAGTAGCTATAATTTGTCTTTTTTTTGTTGTTTGCTTGTTTTGTTTAATTTGGTTATATATCTCTGGGTTATTTATTTACATTCTTATTTGGTTAGTTTGGGAGAAGGTATGTAGCAAAACTGAAACAATCCTTTTTGTCACTTGTGTGGAAAAAGTAAGTTTATCTCATGCCCTGGTTTTCATAGAGTAAAGGTTCATTTTTAGTGACTTTTTTCCCCACGTAATCTGTAAAAGCTGGTTCTTCTTTTCTTAAATAAAGTAACATGACTTTGTGTAAAAGGAGAATAAAGCAAGTGTGTATGGGGTGCTGCAAAGCTAGTCTTATTAATAGCTCTAGCTCTTTGAAGACTGATCTGACAGTCTCTGTTGATCTGATGGCCTATTAGCTAGATGGTTTTCTTTAGTTGCCATCAAACTTAAGAGCCTGTTTTAGAAGATAATGAAACAGGAGAGCTTAAAGGAGAATACTAAAAGCTGTATGCATTTTGACTGGTGACTATTTTATTTCAACTGAATTTACTCAG
Source organism: Pezoporus wallicus (assembly GCF_028554395.1). Classification (NCBI taxonomy): domain Eukaryota; kingdom Metazoa; phylum Chordata; class Aves; order Psittaciformes; family Psittacidae; genus Pezoporus; species Pezoporus wallicus. The sequence continues at coordinate 145,712 of NW_026635832.1, forward strand.
CAGAGCTGTGCACTGTGAGATGTGCTGCTGTGCAGACGGAAAGAAAGGGTACGCAATGAGGAAGAAGTGGGTTGTGCAACAAGTTGCCAGGGGAGATGTACCCTAACTGACTTACAAAGAAAAATGTTCTAAGGATGGAAATGTGATGGAATTAAAATAATTCAGGCTTTGGCTGGGTGTTACTTTTAGTATAGTAGAAGCAGGTACTGGTTGAAGTATGGAACAGTCTTCAATTATATAAGTGCCTGAGTTTATTCCTGATATCACTCAGTGCCTGCAACTGGAATCTGTTTTTTAAATGTGAGATGGATGTTGTACTGAAGCACTGGTTTGCATTTGAGTGTTCTTTTGGGTGATGGCCAAACCTCTTTCGCTAGGCAAAAATGTATTTGGGTAACCTAATGCTGTATTGTTTTTCATAGAGGATGGCGTTAAGCTGAAGAACCAAGAAGACTGACTCCCTGTAGAAAACTAGACTGAATAATTTTATGTAGTTGAAAAGCACTGTCTTGACCTCTTCATCATCACTTTTCTCTGAGGTTCAACCTCCTAGCTGTGCCAAGCTGTCAAAATAAAAAATATTGTTTGACATTCATGTTGTATGAGATGCTGTGCTAGTGCCACGGTGAGCAGTGGTGTTTTCAGAAATTGCCTGGAATAATGTTTTGTGAAGGGCAAAATGCATTAAAAGTAGTGCAGAGCATGCCAAGTGTCTATAATGTCAAGCTCAGCATCCTGATGAGGGGTTTCTCTTCACTTGAAGGCATTCATCTTCTCTCCAGTTCCACAGATGTTTCCATGCTTTGTCCTCTTTCTGCTGTGGTAGTGATGCAGAACCCGACCTAACAAGTAAATGTGTCTAATGCATGAAGATTTTATGCTTATTTTACATTTAACATATTTCAACTGCTATTTAAAATTATCAGGCTTATTTTCCTTCTGCTGTGAATTGAGGACTATTCTATAGTGTAACTGTAGATTTTTCTTTCCAGATCCAAGTATTTTAGAACTCATTCAACAGGAGAACACTTCACTATAGAGGTGAGTGCTTACATTTCTAGTGGTTGCAAAAAAAGCCAGTAGGAAGACCTGAATTCTAGCAGTGTCTTTAACCCTTTTTGCATTTTGTGTACTCTGAAATATGCTGGGTTATTCTAAACCGAACTGCTGGATGGCAAGATAGTGGTTGTTACAGCACCTCAGAACATTAATACCTTATCTCACTCTAATCATTATTTGAAAGAAGAGAAGTATCTGTTATGATATCTTGCTCAGCACTGGAGGATTCTAAAGTCTGCTTATTCCATTGCTGTGTAGGGACGGATTTTTCTTTTCTGTGTAAATGCAGGATATCTAGTTCTTCACTCCAGGATCATCAATCTGATCCTAGAAAAATCCACTTTGCTCACCACAAAGATCCTTTCTTGGCCATTGAATAGCACCCCTTTTTTGCCAAGGGTAGTATGAGGTTAACTTGTTTGAGACTCTCAGAATAACCTGGTTTACTTTCTCTGAGTGTTCCTTACAGTCTAAAATTCCTGGACTGTTCAGATTACCCCTGTTACTAAGAACAAAATCTGTTTTAGTGTCCAACTTCCCAGAGTGAGAGAGGGTTTCTGTGGCAGAAATATGATAGGAAAAAGAAAGTTTTGTCCTCTTCCCAAACTGTTATTCATAGTCAGTCTACAGCTATTAGTTAATGTACAGATCAAACAAGAAGTCTTGCTGTAGGAATTGACTTCTGTGTTTGGTGTATTGACTATGTGTAATATTACTGTACTGAAAATAGTACAGTGAATTTCTGTTTGTTTTCATGTGATAGTTCAAGTTAGCTGTTTTTAGAGTACTGCGTTGAAAGTAATTGTCTTCTGTAAATTAAAAACATCTTGAAACACTTTTGGATAAGCAGCACAGTTGATATGTGAGATAGAGGTTGTGTGTGCTACACTTCTTATATTTTCTACATTATTAAACTGAGTGGGAGCTGTACTGTTGTGGTTTCAACAAAGTCAGCCATAAATAATGCAGTTGCTCTCTCACTCCCCCTCCCCTTTTTGCCCTCCCCCTGCTCCCAGAGGGATGGGAAGGAGAATCAAAAGAATGCAACTCCCATGGGTTGAGATAAGAACAGTTTAGTAACTAAGGTATAACACAAATCACTACTGCTATCACCAATAATAATAATGATAAGGGAAATAACAAGGGAAGAGAATACAACACCTCACTACCCGCTGACCGATAACTCGCCCCTCCAGCCCGACCAAGCACCAACCACTACCTAGTCCAGCCCCGCAGTCCTGGCCCTTCTGGGTAACTCTGTTACATCCTGGGCATGACATGCTGTGGTATTGAATACCTCTTTGGCTAGTTTGGGTCAGGTGTCCTGTCTCTGCTTCCTCCTGGCTTCCCCTCCTCCCTGGCAAAGCATGAGGCTCAGAAAATCCTTGGCCAGACCAAACATTTGAGCAGTAACTAAAAACATCGGTGCTGTCTGCACCGTTCCCAGGCCAAAAGTCAAAATGCAGCTCCACACCAGCTACTAAGAAGGAGAAAAATGACTGCTACTGCTGAACCCAGGACATGTACCATGCCTTCCCCTGCTTGTATTATCATGCTTCGGCTACACAGAGTTATTGGCAATCTTACAAGCTAATGAGATTTCATTTTTATCAGGACCTGATACTTACTTATCAGGTAAGTTGTAAAAACATGAGTGTGTTTTAATTTTGACTTTTCTCCTTTTAAGCAAATGTAAGCTTTAAGAAAAGGCACATTGGTAAGAAGATAGGTCCTACTCTGAAAGCAATACTTCAGATAAAGTAGGGACTTCCATAAATGCTGTTACAGTCCCTGGAGTATCACTGGAGCAGTGCTTTTACAAGACACTGCAAATACAACTATGTATTTAATCTATGTGTTTAGTGACTTGTCACATTGAATAGTAAAGATTGTTTACTGTTTTCTCTCTGCAGTTTGAGAACCTGGTGGAAAGTGATGAGGTAGGTACCTAGATGATATTGTGAAACCTGCTAGTACAACCCTCAGAAGTGGTTCCAAGAGCTGTATTTTCCTTCCACTTTATGTGATGCTGTAACTTAAATCACAAGATGTTGTTTTTTTTTTAATTCTGAGTTTTGCTTGCTCTAGTAATAAGTATTAAACACTTTGGGAGAAATTAAGACCTAAGAGAAGAGAAAACTCATTCGGGGCAGTATGGGAAGTAACCCCTTTGGGAAGAGAGCATTATGAAGGCAAAAAGAAAAGAAGGGGGTGGGGGTGTGGAAACATAGAGGGCGGAGGGAAAGACTTGATAGTTTGCTTCTGGTGTAACTCCTGTTTAAGACTCAGCAAATACTCTCTCTGAGAACAGAAACAGACCAGGGTTGCTTTGCTAAGGAAAGTTGTGGGTGTCTTTGCAGTTCTTGTGGTTATGGGTAGACTGTACTTCAGAAAAATAGAAGTTGGCCTTTAAGCTTTATACATTTAATACAGCTTGATAACAGGTGAGACATACACCTCATTTGCAACACCCTGCTTTGTATTTTAAAACATGAGGCCTGATAGTTTATAAACAATTGGAATATTTATTATCAGTTGGAGGAACCTGTTTTACTGAGCCATTTCAGCTGATGGCACAGAAGTTTGTTTGGGTTTTTTTTTTTCCAATTCCAAATTTGTCTGCTTCCTCTTCCCTGCCAACCACCTTCCCCTCCAACTACAAAACCAATATATAGGATAAACTGATTTCATACTAGGGGTTTTCCTATCTTGAAATTGATTGAAGTGATTCTCATAAACTCAGACTTTTCTCTTTTTGTAACAGGGAGAAAGCCCAGGAAATAGTCACAGGTAAGACTTTGAGCTTCCAGACCTCTCTTTCCCACTGCTCTCCTGCTGTGACTATTAAATTTTTAACAGTTCCTGTCAAACCTCTTCTGTCTTTAGTTGTCAGATACATGGAAAGGATGGATGTCAAGCTAACCTCGATGCTTAACCCTGTCAGAACAGTTCAGATGATAATCCATCGTGCAAAAGCTGTACGAGACAGTTAAAACAGTATATTGCAAAGAGAATCTTGTTCCCAGAGTCTTTTTACAAGTTAAATGGGTGTTAGTGATACAGCTCCAGCGAATTTTCTGTGACTGTTTTAATACTGACATAAGCAGCAGGGACTTGAGGTCTGCACTACAGGAAACCTCTGCAGGGTATGCTTTATTGGGCAACTTGCAGATGTTTTGTGGTGTTTGAAAGCTCCCAATTTTTGCTGTCAGTGATCCCAAAGAAGTGATGTAGCAAGCCTTGTAATTTATAATACTGCTTTTGCAGTCTTGTTTGTTAGATGCATAAAAGCAGACATAAAATAGAGAACAGATGAAAGGGGAACAATTTATAATTGGAGGAACCAAAACAAGCAAGAAAAAAGTGACATTTACACTGCAGTGATGTTAACCTATTCCATTAGTTTTGTTAGTGAACAGTGCTTTGTAAATATGCTTTCTACAAAGATACAAAAGGTCCTTTTCTGAGAGTAAGGAGAGACAGCATTGTCTTGAGTAAACTGGAATTTTGGAGCTCTCCTCTCATGAGGAGCAGGCCAGAAACACAACTTGTTGAATTTGCATTAGAGGACCAGTCAAGAAGGACTTGCGTATGTTTAATTGTGACTTGTGCTTATCATACATAAATAATTGATAGAGTCTCTGTTTCTCCCATGCATTTAGACCTCTGACTGAGGAGGAAATTGCTGACTTGAAAGACAGACATTATGACTTCATTGCTGAGAAGCAGAGAGTTGTTGATATGAAGCTTCAGGCAGAGGTAAGCGGTTGCAATGACATGGTGTGGAGATTTTCTCTTTAAAACTAGCTAAAATCAGTCATGAGCACAAGGAGAGTCCATTGACATGAATGAAAAGATGGGGTTTTGTTCATCAGTTGGTATTTTGTGGTCTACAAGATGCACAACTAAGTTTGCATCAGAGATGGCTGCTTTTTAATAGCCTCTTGGCTGAAAAATTGAATGTATAGACTGGTGCTACAATTGACATCTGTTAAATTTGAACTTTTTAAGGAAAGAACAAATGGGGAGTATATTTGGTTCAACTTGTGCTCGTTTTTCCCAGAGCATTTCTTAAGGAAAAGAAACCATAATTTGTCATTTTGTTTTAGTGTTATAGTAATTAATGGAATATAATGTGGAATACAATATAGAAATTGAGAATGACTTTTTAGTAAAGGACCAATGAAATATGCAACTGAACAGATATGTCTTGCACTACAGTTCCTAGTGGAATGCAGTGTGCATTTCCAACAGTTGCTAGTCATGATGTTTATTCAATAGGGTAATGTTTAGTTATCTGAATTTCTTGGGATGGTTGGTGAGGGGAAAGCTGTTAGATTCAGGTAATGAAGAAAAATGGTTTAGTTATGGTCTATTTTCCTTCATTTTTATTTTCTAGTAGCACTTTTGTTTTATTGATCTTATGGCTTTATTGATAGGAAGATAGATAGGTTCTGCTTTTGTTAACCATTACTATTCTGTTCATATACAGTTAGCCTTAGAAGAGGAGAAGTTAAGACTAGAAGAGGAGGCTTTATATGCTGCACAGCGTGAAGCAGCCAGGGCAGCAAAGCAGAAAAAGCTTTTGGAGGTGAGGGGAAACAGACCCCAATGTATACCAGAGCTTCTTTTTCTGTTTCTACGTATGCAGACTTTCCTAATACTCTTTACATCTCAGAAATGTAATGGGGAAATTGCTTTGGCTCGTATATTCCAGTAGAAAAAGAAATGCACTCTTTGAAAGTGCAGCTGAAAATTATCATGGTTGTTTGAAATGGCTTATGTGGCTGAGTATAGATTTTGAATGAGATAATGATTTTAATGTATAATTAGCTTAACGGACTTCTTGCATTGTGTAGAAGTTACTAACTTTAATGTGATCTGTGATAATTTCTAGTTAAACACTCTGAAATTAAGCATACATTGTGACATGATTTAGGCATGTAAAACATACTTTATATATTTGTGCACTTAGTTATTCCTTTTCTCTGTGGTTTGTGGTAACATGAAGATAAGTGCTTCCAAGGCACTGTGAATTTACTGCTGGCCCTGCTTGGAGCTTACCTCCTGGGGCCCCTTCCCCTCTCCCTGCATCACTTCTCTCATTTTGTGATTTGTATGTGTAGTAGGCAAAGTCTGGTAATGGCTTAAATAGTCTTTATTTAATGTGTCTGTGCCTACTTTCACATGTCTGGTGTTCCCACTTTTGGAGCTTGGTCAAGTAAAATGAAAGCCCACATCACGTTTTCCTGTTTCTTTGAAAGCATGCTGTTTAGATGGTTTTCATGTTGCAGTTCAGTTAGGTATTATCAGTGCATTTAATATTTGTTGCTGTATTACTCACCTATCAAAGTATGTGCTCTGACATGAATTTCAGATTCCCAGTAATGTGTATGAGAAAGAATGTTTTCACTTTGTAGAGTGTGTTTGGCTGCAGTTGTAGGAGACAGCCTGCTACATGTTATGTGTTGAATTAGAAGTAGATTTTCCAAAATTCAGGTTTAGACCAATTGTAAAAGTCTGTGGTCTGCAATAGGTATTGGGGAGATCTGTAACCTTCATGTATTGTCAATATTCAAAAGAGAGTGAAAATTGTTGTTCCAAGGCTGATAGTGATGACTCAGATTTCATCTAATATTTATGTTGCAAGTATAGGTCTCATTTCACATTTCTCTTTCCAGCCTCTTATTGTTTGGTAGGGGAGGGCTGATTCTTTGTGACCTTTTCCTTGTCTGCCTTTCTTTGTGGTTGTTTTGTGTGGGTTTTGTTTGTTTGTCAGGTTTTTGTTTCTTCTTTTTTTTTTTTTTGGAGGGGATTGTTGTTGGGTTTTGTTTTTTTTTCTCTGTTGTTTTGTTGTTTTTTTTTTGGGGGGGTGGTGTCGTTTTTTGTTTGGGTTTTGTTTGTTTAAAAAAAATTTTTTTGATCTGTATACACCTATTCTAGTCAGGACCTAAGATTAAATGCGTTATAGAGATTTTAATTTCCTCCTCTTCTAAAATTAGTACCACTTACTTCCTTTGGAAACAGCCCATACAGATTTCCAAGGAAGCATTTTTGTGGAGATTGGCATCAAATATTTAATCTTTCTAAATAAACTAGAAACTTTTTTTTGAATGCGTAACTCCAGCCTTTGCTGTTTGTAGGCAGCAGCCTTTTAAATGAGAGAATGGCTTTTTCATTAGAAATGTGGTAGCCCTTTAAAACTAATTTGGCTTGTTGATGTTGCCCTGCTAAATGTCAGGGTTTGAAGCAGTGGAGAACTCTAATATGCATGTATCCTGGACCTCACATGGGTAGATATTTATATGTGACCTGGCAGAACAGATAATTGAAATTAGTTATTATGTGGGTATATGAGTCTTAAAAGAAAATTGTTGTGTATGCCAGTAACCGACTTTTACAGCTTGTGACTATGTTGGTGCCAAATTCCTGTCCCTTTCTCCCTGCATACTTAAGTCTTCTCACCTCTAATTACCATTACATGATACTTCTGCTTCTTCTGCACTTCCCATTGCCTTACTGGTTTCCATCTGCTTATTCTGATACTCTTTATTTAAATACCCAAGATGGAAAAGTGTTCCAAGAAATGAAGCCATCAGCATTCGGGATTGAAAAGTACTCAATCTAGTGCAGTTATCTTGCAAGACAATTTACCCAATGAAGTTCAAGTCAACATTAAACATTCTGATTTATTTACCTCTGCTTTCCTTTTGTTGGGACAGATCCATTAAATTTGAGAATAGTTTTTTTCAGAAGGCTAATAGCTAGATACCTCAGACCTGGCTGTAAAACTAGCTTATTCATTTTTAGCTTAGTCTTTGACACAATCAGTGAACAATTACTGCTTCATAACTGATTCACCTTGAATCACAGAGTTGATGCGCTCAGTTTTTATGCTCCCACTTTTCTCAAGGCAGGGGAAAGAAACTTAAGAGACCTCAAAATGTTTAAACCCTAAAACTTAAGCAGAACTCTACTTCCATGACATCTGTTGTTTCTCCTGTAACTGCGAAGTAAATGCATTTATGGCTTCTGTCTTGCATTTTTTGTTCTGGTTTTGCCTATGGATACTATGAAAGCTTTCTACCTTAAGAGTGTAGAGGTAGTAATACTTTTGGCTCAGCAAGGGAACAAAGCTTTTATTAATATAGATGAAGCACTTGGTGAGGATACAGGCAACTGGAGGAGCTGGTGGTATTGATTTGTACAGAGATAAAAGGACCTGTAGGAAATGTTTCTTTTAAAATGATAGGCTGACTGTTCGTGGGCACAGAGCAAAAGGAATCAAACATAACCCAGGTGCTGAAAATACCCATTGGTTAAGAAGAGAAGGCTAGAGGACAGATATAGTCAAAAATGAGGTGGTGTTCACAGGCTACTAGCCAAATTAATGCAGATTTTGTTGGGGTTTTTTATGGTGCATGAAATAGGTAAAATGTTGAGAGCTCTGTTCAGCAAGCTATCTGCTTTTAAATCTGAGATATAAAAGCAATACTACTTCAGTCCCTTCAATATCCTAAAATTTGATCTTCACTTGAAAGTCGGTCTTTTCCCGGGTCATACTGAAACTCCTCCAGGGCCAGGGCACTGCTCCCTCTAATATCTCAGATAAAGCAACACTTACCTGAGTGTTATCTACATTACTCTGAGTGATTTCATTCAGCTTTTTCAACTGTTTTTTCTTGTTTTGATAGCAACGTAGACAGCAAAGGATAACCCAGAGAGCACATGCTATTAATAATGGAGAATATCAGAGGTAAGTTGTAAAGTTTTATTCATGATAATAGAGAGCTGTGACTGTTTTTACTCCTGTTCCTCATTTCCCCCGACCAGAAAAAGAAAAACTCACTGCATTTTTCAAACCTTACACATTTCTAAGTCAGAATTGGTTTCATTCTTTGCAGTTCTCTTCATACCAAGTAGTTGCCGAATTCAAATTAGTTACCATTAACCTGCAAAATAGAGGGTAGCTTGCATTCATTCTGGTTTTCACTGTAATTATTAGACTGACGCATACAAAATTGAACTCACTCCCAGCTAGTTACACACGCACACACAATCAGTGGTTTACAGTAAAAATGTGTTTATATGTGTAATTTTTGGCTAATATAAAAATACCTTTATTATTCAGAACCCTGTTTGAAATGGCCAATAAAAATACACACTAATCAAATGGGGAATTGGTTTATCTAGTCTGCCTGTTATTTCATTAATACTATAAATTTAATGCTCTTCACTCCCACCTTCTGTGTTGGAGGGGGGTGGGGGGGAGGGAAGGGAGAGGGGAGAGAAAAGCAAAAGTAATCTGAAGAAATTTACAGTTGAATGGTATCTGAGTTTAGAAAAGACCCTGAAATCAGACAACTGTTTTTGGATGGAAGAGAAGGGGGTAGGAGGGATTTTTGGTTATGGAAGTATGTTTAGAAAATGAGCTGTAAAAACCGAGGTTTTATGGTGTGGGAGGAACAATACAGATTTTGGGAATGAAAGACTACAAGTAGCAGGATTTGAATTCATTAGTTAAAAAAGGGAACTGAAAATTAAGGAGGCATTCTCTAAAGTGACAAAGACTGAGAGGAAGTGCAGTTTTGTGACAGAAGTGAATTTTTAACTGAAAATGCTACTGAAAATTGAGCAGGAGCTCAGGAAGGGAGAGAATGTGATGAGTAGGAATGGGAAAAGCATAAAGATTTAGTTAAATGTGTATGTGCTTTGTAGCATAGAACTGGGAGGGAGGGCATGTTGATTAATGTATTTTATAGCCTCCTGAGAGGCTATAAAAAAAAATAAAATATGTGCATTGTATTTGCAGCTCAGTGACAGAGGAAGACCTCGATTCTTTCTTAAGAAATACAAAATTCCAGTATGAAGCTTTTTGCAGTAGTAGTAAGTCTTCCTTTTATTTTTATGAGTGTCTTTAAGTGATTGAGGAGCACAGAATGCTCTTTCTTTTCCTAGATAAATATAATAACTTATTTTTATACCACATGTATATAAAATGTGTATACATGTATCTATTAAAAAAAAAATTGATAGAACCTTTTCCTCTAATCCCTGGTGCTTCAGGTTTTCGAAACTCGGCATTTGTAACTTGTACTACAGCCACTGCAGCTCCCAAAGGCAAGTTAAGTAAGCAAACAAGTCCTGTGCATGGATTTTATTTTACTAAGGTTTTCCAACTGGCTCCATGGAGGCAACATCAATGCAGTGAACTTCTCTTGTAAAGCCCAGCTGTGTATTAAAGATGCCAATGTGTGTGTGTAGCTTTTTTAACAATCTCTTGGCAAAATAAGTAGAATCATACTAATTGGTGTTTTTTTTTTTCTAATGAAGTGAGAGGATTCAGCTGACTATATTTAAAAATTCCACTAACTATTTAGAGGAAAATGACTTTATAGACTTAGATCCATGTCTTGATGACAGTACATGATAGTCACTAAGCAATTGTAGGACTGATGTTAGTTACTTCTTGGGAAACAGTGTGTGCAGTTTGAGGTTTTTTTGGAGGGAAAGGTTGATTTGTTTGTTTGGGTTTTTTGTTTTGTGGGGTTTTTTGTTTGGTTGGTTTGGTTTTTTGATTTTTGTCTTTACACAAGCTTACCCAATTTCTCTATAGTTCTAGTTAGTCTTGCTTAATGTCCTCTTGCAATATCTTAGTAATGTTGACTATTAAAAAGTTACTGTAGACACTTTGAAGTGATGGATGAAGTGTTTTTTCAAGTGTTCCTGAGCTTTAAAGGCCACAAGGCACAAAACCTCCTTTCTTTGAAAGTTGTTTTACATATTGAACCTCAAATTCAAGTATGTATATGAATTAAAAATAGTTTATTTGGTTTTGTTTGGGTTTTTTTGTTTGTTTTGCTTGGGGGGGGGGGGGGGGTGGTGTGGGTTGTTTGTTTTTTTTTATCTAGGACTTTCATCTGATGCTACAGTGCTTACACCCAACACGGAGAGCAGTTGTGACTTAATGACCAAAACCAAATCAGTGAGTGGAAATGATGACAGCACTTCATTAGATTTAGAGTGGGAAGATGAAGAAGGTATTTCTTCTGCTCTTGAGTTTCATTCTGAACCTCCAAGTTAAAAATGCTAATAGTGTTAAACTATGTTGATTGTAAATGTTGTTTTTGAAAGGGAAGGTGATTTAAAACTTAATTCTGATGGAACTTGTCAAGTGTGTAATGATTAAACTGTAGATTATTTTTACATAGGAAATTTATTATTTTGAAGAATTCCTAATAAATTAATCCATTTCTTTGAATCCTTCAATGTCTTTTCCTGCATTTTGTAGAATGGACTTGTAAACTCACACCAGCCATAACAGTAAAGAAATGCTGCCCTCTTGTGAGCCAGTAGTAGTAGGAACAGCTTGTTCCTTGTCTTAACAATGTGTAAGTTGGTCAGAAGCGCCAAAACCTGCCTAAAAACAGAGAACAACATGACTGCATAGTTGCGTTTCTGATTCCTAGTAGCTTGTGCTTTACAAAGGGGAGTAATTTTAATAGGTCATTGTGGCAGCAGTGCATCCCTTCACTCTAGTAACCTCTGATCTTGAGCAGAACAGGGGTAAGATAATGTAAGGAAGACTGCTTGAGAACATAACTGGTTTTCATGGCTGCAAAGGAAGGAATGTTCATCTGAAAGAAGTACAAGCCAGTGTTGCAAGGGCTTTGTGTCGTTTTTAGGACATTCTTAGTAGATCTGGACCAACTTAAGTGTATTAAAACGATCTCCCTAACGGGGCTGACTGCTTGCTCAGTTACTGTGTGTGCTGTCAAAATCTACTGTGGAGACTGAACAACTTAAAAAGTAGAGGGGTGTGGGGTTTAGTGTGAGCTGGGGTGTTAATTTATGGTCTCATTTTTGCTGTTAGTAGACAAAATCATAGGGGAGCTGAATGCAAAGTAGAGAAGAACCAGTGCTTTTCGATAGTATTATCCTTGAAAAACCCAACCACTAAGAACAGTACAAAAAGATGACATTGCTTGACAGAAAAGTTGCCAAGTTAGGAGCTTTCTAACAGGGAAACAATGTCCTTCATGAATTACACACTTCTGAGACAGGAGTTGTTTTCATTCTCTGGTGTCATGTACCGATACCAAACAAGGAACTTGTAATACTGATGTTGTATTGGTATTTTTGGCAGAGTATCCTCAGATAGACAACAGCTTCAGTGAGCCATTGGTACCAGAGGAAAAACTAAATTGAAAATAGCTATGTTTTAAGAGAACCATGAAACCATAACATAAAATCTATCATTTGGTGTCTGATGAAGGGAAAAATTTTCCTCATACTTTTTCCCTGTGGCTTACCCACTCCAAGAGTTCTGTGTTTCACTTGCAATATGAAGTTTTTAATTATAATTAATTAGTTAGCTAGTTACTCCACATTTAAAGGGGAGTTTACTTAGGAATGTATGAGAACAGCAAATAAGAGGATCATCATAAATCCTCCTCTTTTTTGCTTCCAGTGGTTTGGGTTTTGGTACACCATGACTAAAGTCAATAATTACTGACAAATAGCATCTCTGATGTGCTTGTGCAGTTTTCAACCAATCTTTTGCCTTATTTTGTGTGAAATTGAATATACTTTTTCAGACAAACTGAAGAGCTTTCCTAGACAAATATACCCAATATTCCTCTAGAGTTTAGTTGCTGTTTAAAATGTTTCATGTGATGATGTTTTATCTGTTTGTCAGTTACAGCAGCATTACAGGTTTCTGCAGACATTAAGCTTTTCTGGAAATGGCATGGTACCAAAGATCTTCTAATATTTACATACCTATAATATGGGGCAGCAGGTCGTTTAAATACGAGAGAGAAATACTGCCAGGGAGATGTTCTGTTGTGTTGTCTGGGTTCATTAGAACTCTAAAGCAACATCAGTGGCTGTGTTCATTTGGGCTAAAACTGACTGCAAACTATGGATTTAATATGAACACTACCACCAGAAAAAATATGCTGATGCTCAGGAGTGAAATTATCAGGGTTTGGGTTTCTAAAGGATTCTTGCTGTTTCTTCTAATGCTCTAAGGCAAACGTAAAGGTACTTCCTTCAAAATGATGTCTTTCTCATAAACACTTCTTAACTCACAGGCATGAACAGGATGATTCCAATGAGAGAACGCTCCAAAACAGAAGAAGATATACTCTGGGCAGCACTGAAATTCAGTAACAAGAAGAAAGGAAGTAATCCAGCTTCAGCCTCTGACGATTCCAATGGATTAGAGTGGGAGAATGACTTTGTTAGTGCTGAAATGGATGATAATGGCAATTCCGAATACGCCGGATTTGTAAATCCTGTGTTAGAGTTGTCTGTATCAGATGTAAGGACATCTGTTTCTGATTGTCAAGACAGGTAGTGAAACTGCAAGGCCCTTATCTGTGAACAAATGCTGGGAAGTGGAATAGAATGTACAAACCCAATTCACTCTTTTGAATGTGGTTCCCTTTTTCTTCCCAATTGAGTGGCAAGGAGTGGGAATGACTTGCTATCTGAATTAATTCAGAATTAAGTGCAATTTCATCATCTACCTTCTAAACTTTTATGAAAACTGGGATGATTCTCTTGTGTATATTTCTGGATACCTGGATTTAATATAAAATTGTCTGCACTAATTTAAGCTTCATAGCTTGGCATATCTATATTTTAAGTAGCCTTACCCCCCCACACCCTGGATGTCGTTTATGTCAATTTTGTTTTTAAAAGTCATCAGTAGCCTGAGATCTAAGAAATGGACTTACATTAATTTAATGAATACTCGAATATAGAAAAGGAATTTTAACATTTTATTTCCAACATGTGCTTTTGGACTTGTTCTTTAGCTATTGAGAGAGTGTGCTTAGCCAGCTGCAAAACAAATATCCCTTGGGATAAATGGCAGGTTTTCCCCATTTAGCTTACAGTCTTTCTAGCCTTATGTTGTCATTCTCATTTATTTCATTTTTTTTTTATTACTTTAAGCACAGTTAACCTCAATAAACATAATATAAATCATTGGGTTAGGTTAGGTAAGATACTGTCTTGTATAGTATAGTATGTCAGACTTAGTAAGTGTGTGCTAGATAGAAAAATTACTATGAAAAAATCTTTATGCATCGAACAGGAAACTTCAACCCATATCTACTGGAGAACTAGGAGGACCAAATTCTTGATTTTCCCCCTCTTCCTGCCCCCCCTGCCCCAAAAAGATCAACATCTGTTCCTACATTGTTCTTAAAATTCTTTAGTGATAGAAAATTTACAATTCAACAACTGGAAGGATTAGTGAAAAACAACATTTTCTGAACAAACTGAGGGAAGACTAGTTGCTCTGCTTCTGGGGTATGAAGAAGAACCTAAAGGCTGAATTTCTGGTTTTTAAAGCAAGGGAATAAAAAGTTCAAGTTACAAACCAGTGTGTTTAAGTGATCAAGCTTTCCTGTGCCTCTGAACTGGATAGGTAATACTGCTATTACAGACTGAAATTCAAGGAAGTGTTTGTTTGGTTATTGCAAATCTGGTGTATCCCCTGGTACTTTTGCAGGTTATACTTTTTAAAAAAGGCTCACTGAAGAAGGTGCAAAACAGTTGTAGAAGTCAGGCTTTCCGCAGAGTTTCAGTAAAGCCATTCTACTTTACTGCTGTTTTGTGTGGCTGTCTTGTTTTCCCCTGGAAAAAAGGGGGATGGGTTTAACTTAACCTCTGTTTAGTAATAGCAGCACACTAACTAATGTATCTGCAACACCAGAGAACTGAATTTGTCAGTGACTGTTGTGTCTCTGTTTTAGCCTGCATGTGATATTAGGGTCATTACAGGGTGGTCCTCTTCATAATAACTTGAACAAAAATACCGTACACTGGTATGAAATACATACAAATATCACCACTAAGGAAGAGATGAATCTTGTTGATAATATTCCTTTTTTTTTTAATTTAAATTGTAGCTATGTCACTGAAAAATATTTTAATGTCATTATCTACATTTGCAATGCCTGTAATAAGCTTTAAAAATTTGTATGCATCAACTGTCTGTTTTTGGTTTGGTGTAAGCTACTACTGTGTAACTTCTCCTGAACGTTGATTTGTAGAAGAGATTCCTATGGAACTGAAGGCAACTTTCTCAACATGTAAATAACCTGTTTTTTTACCTACTCAAACTGTAACTTACCCTGCAGTGGCAACTACTTCTGACCAGAGAACATGAGCTTATCTTGTGCTGATGACACTTTGAGGGAAGAAACTGGCCAGTACTCCTGTGTGTAGAACAAGTGCTTAGGAAAAAGGAAGCTGATTGCAGCTGAAGGCTTTCACTGTGATGCGTATGTTCTGCCATGGCAAACAGCATTCTGCTTTTCAGGGTTCAGGGCACCAACCACACTGAGTGTGGTTGATCAGTCACTGATTGATATTCTAGTAAGTATTTGTGGAAACTGAAGAACTTGAAAGATGATACAAACAACTCGGGAGAAACAGTTCAATGGTACTGTAAAAGGCATATCTGTACAAATATAAGTCATTAAAATTTTCAGTCAGTCTTATGTTTGGCAATGTTTTATCTGTTGCTGGTTCTGTGGCTGTCATGTCATATATAGTGAAAGCAATGTGTGGAGACAAATTGTTCAAATGTTACCTCCAGCTACCTATGCATCAGCAAAGGAAGGTTTTAAGAAATCATTAGCTGTATCTTTACTGAATTCTATAGAATCCCTTCTTGAGACCTGTTCCTTTGGAAGGGAAACTGTAACAAGCTGCAGTAACAGAGGGCTTGAGGAACTTGAAGCCCTTCTTCTATCAGAAGCTGTATTCACAAAGGTAAGATGCTCTTCCTTGTGTAATGCAGGCACCTTTCCTATCTTCCTGCCTCTCCAACACCATTGGAGAAGACTTAGCTGATTGTGCCCATATGTAGGAAACAGTGTTTAATAGGAAGCTCTTATTCTTTTTCAATTCCAATTCCAATGAAATGTTTTACTAAGTTGTTCAGTGTTCCAGTTGTTCCTTGTCTTTAAATGGGGGAGACATCAATTTGATGGATGGACGCTGGCTGGATAAGGAATTGGCTGAATGCCCACTTGCAGAGAATTGCATTCAACATCCCAATGCCCAGCTGGATATGGGTTAACGAGTGGTGTCCCTCAGGGGTTGGTGTTGGGACCAGTCATGTTCAACGTCTTTGCTGGTGACATGGACAGTGGGATCAAGTGCCTTTAGCAAGTTCTGCTGATGACACTAAATTCTGTGGTTCAGTTGATAACATTGGAGGGAAGGGATGGTATCCAAAGGGACCTTGACACATTTGAGATGTGGCCAATGCCAACCTCATGAGTTCAATGTGAAGTGCAAAATCCTGCACCTGGTTTGGGGCAATCCCTGGCACAGCTACAGGCTGGGTGGAGAAGAGATTCAGAGCAGCCCTGCAGAGGAGGACTTGGGGATGTTGGTTGATGAGAAACTTAACATGAGCTGGCTTCAGTGTGCACTTGCAGCCCAGAAACCACCCATGTGCTGGGCTGCATCAAAAGGAGCATGACCAGCAAGTCAAAGGAGGTGATCCTGTCCCTCTGCTCTTGTGAGACCCCACTTAGAGCACAGTGTGCAGTTGTGGTGTCCTCAACATAAGGACATGTTCATAAGGAGCAAGTCCAGAGGGCCACAAGGATGATCAGGGGCTGGAGCACCTCTCATATGAAGATAGGCTGAGCAATTTGGTGCTGTTCAGCCTTGAGAAGAGAAGCTGTGTGGAGACCTCATAGTAGCCTTCCATTATCTGAAAGGGGCCTATAAGGATGCTGGAGAGGGGCTCTTCATCAGGGACTGCAGTGATAGGAGAAGTGGTGATGATAGGTTCAAACTGAAACAGGAGCAGTTCAGGTTAGATATAAGGAAGAAGTTCTTTACTGTGAGGGTAGTGAGGCACTGGAACAAGTTGCCCGAAGAAGTTGTGAATGCTCCATCCCCAGTAGTGTTCAAGGCCAGATTGGAAGGGGCTTGGGCGACATGGTCTAATGTGACGTGTCCCTGCCCATGGCAGGGGGTTGGAATTAGATGATCTTAAGGTCCTTTCCAACACAAACCATTCTGTGATGTTATATATATTTTTCTGTGCTAAATCTGAGCCATTGTTGAATATAAAATCATTTGATGTGACTGAGCAATCTGTTCAGAGTTATTAGATTAAACATAAAATTGGTGTTTCAGCATTTCTTTTAGTGTTCTGTGATAGTGAATACTAAACTGAACCAAGCAAAAAACTACCAAAAATGCTAGCTGCATTTGTGTGTGTAGTATTTCTCACAGTTAAGTTAGCAGGGTAGGACTAATGGCAGCCTTGGGGTGGGGGGGTGGAGGGGGGAAGCAGAAGTCTTCTGGTGAACAAAGTATGTTCTGGCATTCTTTATGCTGAAACAACTCTTCTTCTCCAGTCAAACCAACATTCTGGTCAAATCAGCATAGTGATAGGATCCTCCTAGGAGAGGGTTAATTTTTTTTCAATGTGCATTTTGGGGTTGATTTTTACCCTAGGTAAATATAGTTGTAGAAAAGACTAGTGCTTTGAAACCATTAAATTACTGATGTGGTGTTTTGGGTTTTTTTTCCATTCCAAGTTTTGTTCCTGGGGATGTGCCCAAGAAACGTTTCACTCTAGATCTCTAGTTATCCACGAACTTCTCTGTGCAGAGCTAATGCTGAGACGTAACACTGAACTCTAGACCAGATGGAAGATCTTTCTTAAGTAGGTACTGTGTGTAGATGTTTCTTTTGATACATGGAAGTTGAAAATTTGAGATTGAGGTGTCACTTTTTCTTCAGATAATAGCTCAGAAAAGCATAAGCATTTTGTATGACCAGTGCCACAGTTTAATGGCTGTCCTGGGTTCAGCAGTAGCAGTCATTTTTTCTCCTTAGTAGCTGATGCAGTGCTGTGTTTTTGACTTTCAGCCTGAGAACAGTGCTGATAACACAGATGGTTTTAGTTACTGCTCAAATGTTTAGTCTGACCAAGGACTTTCTGAGTCTCATGCTCTGCCAGGGAGGAGGGGAAGCCAGGAGAAGCAGACAGGACACCTGACCCAAACTAGCCAAAGAGGTATTCCATACCACAGCATGTCATGCCCAGGATGAAAACTGGGAGGTACCCGGAAGAGCTAGTTCACTGTTTGGTCAGGCTGGGTATCTGTTGGCAGGTGGCATTGTATTTTCTTCCCTTGTTATTTCCTTTATCATTATTATTATTGGTGGTATCAGTAGTGGTTTGTGTTATGCCTTAGTTACTGGACTGTTCTTATCTCAACCTGTGGGAGTTACATTCTTTCAATTCTCCTCCCCATCCCTCCGGAAGCAGGGCTGGGGAGGAAGGTGGGGGGAGTGAGCAAGCAGGCTGCGTGAGTCTGAGTTACTGACTGCACTTAAACCGCAACAATAGCCTACACAACAGGGCCAGTGAACAGGAATTGAATGACGATCCTGGACAGGGATTGTATTAGCAATCTGGTTTTAAAGCCCAAAGCAGCATGAAACAGCAACTTGAATGTAGTCCACAATAATTTAAGAACACTAATAGGAAGAGAGCTGTTTAGGGGGAATGCAAAATTAATGCTCCTTCCTCCCTCACACATGAGCACAATCAGTGAACATAAGAAACTCTATGCATTTTATACAAGGCTAATGTGAAAGCTTTTAAATCAAAGTGCTTGGTTCAGATTGTATTTGTATCTTGCTCTCTTTCTCTAGGCAGCTTGCATTTGCAGGTATTGGCCATCCTCTGTAATTAAAGAGGAGGATGAGTCAGGTCAAAAGCATAATAGCTACTGGAAATCTGCAACCAGTAGCACCATGCCTGATGAGACTGTGATACTTGCAAAGGTTTGATGTGTTAAGCTGAGGAGCTGGGTGTGTGACAGGCCTTCGTGCATAGATAAAGGCTGAATCTAGGCCAAAGACTGTAAAGAGTAAGCACTAGAGCCTAGTTGAAAGAGTAGAAAATGCAGGAACAAGGTATTTTTGGCAAGGATAAGATGAATAGACAAATGAAATCCTACATAAGCCTGTGTTTGAATTTCATTGCCTCTCCTCACTTTCTCTCGCTTTAGTTCTTTGCCTTAATCTCAGGTTATATTGTGCAGTTTGGCTGTTCTGCCTCAGTTAAAATTCTGGTTTGCTTGTCGTGATTAATGTTGAAATGCAGCCCAACGTTTAGGGATGATCACATGAGTATGTATGCTTTGTCCTGATGTTTTCTGCCCATGGAAAGCTGAGCACCTAGCAAAGGAAAACTGAATTGAAACAAACTGAGAAATACTGAAATAAAAATTGTTAAGAGAGCTTGGGGTGGGAGGCAGAGAGGTAGAAAACGTGTTGAAATGTATTTTATCCAGCAATTTAAACCTTAAGAGCAATGCCGTTTGTAGAAAGCCTAGAATAGTGCAGTCAAAATGTCTCATTGGATTGTTCTGGAAATGAGTTTGTTCACAATAAGTGCTTTTAGGTTGGAGTTTTAGAAGACAGCAAATCCTTACTAGACAACCAAATGGTTGTATTGCAAAATTTAACTGGATTTTTACATACCACTCACATTGCATTTTTATTGACATTCACAAGCAAAAGTAGTTAATTTGCAAAACAAAACAAAAAATCATTTTAAAAAGAGAACAAAAATCTTGCTGCAAAGACCGGCAAAGACCGTAAAAATATTAACTTAAAAGGACTATGCTGACAAAGTGTTTCTAAGTTGCAGAATCTGAGGAGTTACATGCTAGGCTTGAAAATACAGTTTGGAATTTTCTGTCAAAAGCACGAAGTATAACAAATGCAGTGAGATACTGTGACCCTACTTAGCTAACCACTGAAACACTGTTCTGCGTGCTTTGTGTTAATGCCTGCTAACTATACCTTCAAGGCATGCCATCACAGCTCTCCAACTGAACCTGCTGTCATGGATTTGAGTGGCCTTCTATGTCTCCCCTACATTTGCGGCAGACAGTGGTGATCGGACAACAGATACATTTTGGGGAAGACAGCAGCAGGAACCTGGTACGTTCTAGTATGCCTATGCTGAAAGCAACACATAAGAAGACTGATACGTAGTGGTGAGAACTGTCCTGAACAGTGGACTGAGATGACAGCCTTCAGTTTTAGAAGCTGTGCAGGCTTCAAAGGATGACAGTCTGATCCAGCCTCTATCTCCCCACTAGCATGACTAATTTTCATCAATCTCTATGGTGCTTTTGCTGTGTGAAGGAAACATAGAAGAAGAAATGCCATTTTCTAGTACAGGTTGCAGTGATGGCAGGCATCTTTCTTGTTAGATGGGCGCCTGAGCCAAGTGTAAGTGAGTCTCAAAATAATCCATGGACTCCCCTTCTTGAGGCTCTGCTAAAATCTGGTAGTCCCCAAAACAAATGATGCACTTCCATGGCAGGTCAATTTTGTTTAAGTAACCCAGTTCTGTTTGGTCCATGATCAGTTTAGTTTTCTTGCTCATGTTCTTTATCTCAAAACAAAGTTCTGCGCTCTTCAGTTTCCTGTACAACTGCAAGGAGAACTGAATTCGAGAAACTCGAGCATCCATGAAGTTGTAATGGCAGACATTATAGACATTATCGGTGGATATAGAACTGGCTAGATGGCCGCACACAAAGAGTTGTGGTCAATGGCTCAATGTCCAGCTGGAGACCAGTAATGAGTGGCGTCCCTCAGGGATCAGTGTTGGGACCGGTCTTGTTTAACATCTTCATCGCTGACATGGACAGTGGGATTGAGTGTGTGCTCAGCAAGTTTGCTGACGACACCAAGCTGTGTGGTTCGGTTGATGCCCTGGAGGGAAGGAATGCCATCCAGAGGGACCTCGACACGCTTGTGAGGTGGGCTGATGCCAACCTCATGAAGTTTAACCATGCCAAGTGCAAGGTCCTACACCTGGGTCAGAGCAATCCCCGGCACAGCTACAGGTTGGGCAAAGAAGAGATTCAGAGCAGCCCTGCGGAGAAGGACTTGGGGGTGTTGGTTGATGAGAAAATGAACATGGGCCGGCAGTGTGCACTTGCAGCTCAGAAAGGCAACCGTATCCTGAGCTGCATCAAGAGGAGTGTGACCAGCAGGTTGAAGGAAGTGATCCTGCCCCTCTACTCTGCTCTCATGAGACCTCACCTGGAGCATTGTGTGCAGTTCTGGTGTCCTCAACATAAAAAGGACATGGAACTATTGGAACAAGTCCAGAGAAGGGCCACAGGAATGATCAGGGGACTGGAGCACCTCCCATATGAAGACAGGCTGAGGAAGTTGGGGCTGTTCAGCCTGGAGAAGAGAAGGCTGTGTGGAGACATCATAGCAGCCTTCCAGTATCTGAAGGTGGCCTATAGGGATGCTGGAGAGGGACTCTTCATTAGAGACTGTAGTGATAGGACAAGGGGTAACAGGTTAAAACTTAAACAGGGGAAGTTTAGATTGGATATAAGAAGGAAATTCCTTCCTGTTAGGGTGGTGAGGCACTGGAATGGGTTGCCCAGGGAGGTTGTGAATGCTCCATCCCTGGCAGTGTTCAAGACCAGGTTGGATGAGGCCTTGGGTGATATGATTTAGCGTAAGGTGTCCCTGCCCACAGCAGAGGGGTTGGAACTACATGATCTTGAGGTCCTTTCCAACCCTAACTGTTCTATGATTCTACATTAGAATCCCGGCCAAACTTGGTCATTTCACCTGTCCTGACCTGTTCTCACTTACAGAAATTCAAGCAACGAAACATCATTTTGTCCTCTTGACAAGGATGGTAAAAGGTCATGTGGAGACATGTTACTGTTTCTTCAGTTTCAACTTCTTCAAAAGAGGTCATGATGAAACGAGTCCTCAAAACAAAGTAAAATCACAGCATGAAATCACTGTAGTACCAAAAGAACTGGCTTCACAGTGGCATTAAAATACTACTGTATAGTGACTATATGTAATTTACTGCTGACTCTGAATGTAATGAAACCACTGGAATGAAGAAGTGAGAATTGAGCCTACCAACTCCATGATAACCCTCACTTTTCACCACTTTGCCAGGGACTCGTTTGGTGACCCCAACTCTGTGCTGAACTCCTCACATCATTTGATTGTGAACCTCCTGCAATGGCTGCGTAGCACTTCAGAAACACACTCCGTAAAACACCCACTACTGTCAACTGGTGATGACTTATGTCATAAGGCTTGCACAGGTAGGTTTATCTTTGGAAGAAATATGTCACTTGGCAGTGACAGTAGTGTTTACATTATGGACTTAAAATGGAGTACTAAGTAGTATTGTCTGGGCCTGCACACTCTGTTTTATGCTGTAGTCCTTTGACTAGAAGGTATCAGACAAGTGACTTCTACAGAGTCTGGCTGTAGGCAGTAATATTTCAAATACATATAAAGCATCATTTTGGCTCTTTAGTCATAATTTGCCTCTTGTATGAAACAAAATACAGTGTTTAGAAGTGACTAATGTGATAATATGTAAACTGAAAGCAAAAGATGGAATCGTCAAGACATAAAGGAGGAATTGTCACCAACTCCAGCTATTTTCCTGCTGCCTATTGTTACATCCCAGCTATTTGCTACAGAAGTACTTAGCTAGGCAGTGAAAATAAAAAGTAACTTTTGGGATTTGGCGGTGGTGTTTTTTGAGTTTTTGGTTTTTTCCTTGTGTAAGCTTCTCCCATGCAGCACAGAGGTGCTTATGAACTAAATTCTAAAGTCTGAGTATTTGCAGTGTATCCTAATAAAATCTAAGAGGACAGATCACAGTGTTTCCTATATAAGCAAGTATTTTCCTGCACTGAAACTTGATCTAAAGAAAAAGCTACGTACTTAAAGTAGGAACGAGGGAAGGAGTTCTCAGTTATCCACCAAAGCAGCATGTCAACAGCCATTTAACTGAAATAATACAGTGGAAATGTTTGTTGCGTTTCTCCTTCTAGTTTGCATGTTTCTGACGTGTGTCACACAGATCCTGAGCTTTCCCACTAGCTCTATTGAGTGAATGACGCTGAACAGCAGCTCCCACTTTAATCTTTCATTTGTGGGTAGCTGAGTCATCACTGCAGTTAAGTCTTCTGACTTGTGGGTTTTTTCAAGGCTAAATTATACCACTGTCCATGAACTCAAAGCACAGTGAATGGTGACATATCAGTGCATCACTTTCTGTGTGAAACCTCAAAATCCTTCTTATACCTTTAACAGAGTAACAGCAACAGTTCTGACGCAGGAGTGCAGCAACCTCATCTTGATGACTGAAGTAGGCTACAACAGTGCTTCTACCTAGCTTAAATGATTAGAGAAACAGAAAATGTCAAGTAGCTCTGGGAGCTTACTTCAAAACAAACTAGGAAATACCACCTGTGCTTTTGACAGAAGCATAGAGGTGCTCTTACAGCAAGTTATTCTTTTGGCACCTGCCAGACAAGCTGCGGTGGCACCTGTGTCCATCCCTTCTCCTACTAGTATGCCTGAACTCCAGGGAGCTGGAAGCAGCTCTGTGAGCAGGAGGATGGCCTATCTTTTTCTGTGCTTAGTTCTGCCCTTCACTGTTTTGTACCAGTGTGAGGATGTGAGATGTTACATGAGATCAGCATTGGTTAAAGGACAAAACCAAGTCATTTAACTTAGTTTGTGGACTGACCTATGGAGACAGTTTTGTCTGGGGCCTTTGATATCAACTTAAAAGCATGCTTTGCTTCCATTAGTGGCTTCCTTAATTGGTTTCTGAAATGCATCAGGACAGGGCAAAACACAGGACTAGAAAGAAAGATATTTTAAGAAATCTGCAATGTGTATCAGATCGTAACAAAATGTTGGATTTATTCACGTTTATGGATTTTACAAATGGTTCCTTTACTAATCAGGGAAGGGGAAGAATGGCCACTGATTGCTTAAGCAGCACACAGATAGAATCACAAAATGGTTTGAATAAGAAAGGATCTTAAAGCTCATCCAGTTCCAATCCCCTGCCATGGGCAGGGACATCTTCCACTAGACCAGGCTGCTCCAAGCGCCATCCAACCTGGCCTTAAACACTTCTAGGGGTGGGGCAGCCACAACATCTCTGGACAACCTGTTCCAGTACCTCACCACCCTTGTAATGAAGAATTTTATCTGAATATCTAATCTAAATCTACTTGTGTGCCACCTCAGGCATCCCAAACTCAGCTGCAGAGTTCTGCATTAAAGGTTTGAGGTTGGACTGAGCATACTGTCATGTATATACTTGTAGGAGAGTCTATTTACCTAGATTGTATTGAACAAGAGAAAGATTTGAGAACTGCACTTGGAGAAGGCAAGTTTTCTATAGTCAAATCCAGACTTCTGCAGCTATAAGGTAGCCTGCTACACTGCTGTTGTCTGTACCTTGAGTCAAGCAAATCATACCCACCCATTTTCCTGTCTATCAACATAATCTCCTCCACAGTGCATCGTTATCCTCTCAGGAGTGCCCATTGCAGGGGGATGATCACTGCCTTGGCCCTGCTGGCCCCTGGTGCTGCTACAGGCCAGGATGCTGCTGGCTGCCTCAACTCCAAACAGCGCACCCCACCAACGCCACTGCCTGTGTCGGCACTTCCTGAGGAATTCCCGGCCTCCCCTGTGCCCTCACACGAAGATCCAGCCCCTCCCCCCCCGGCACGCCCCCTTCCCCCGTACCTCAGCGCGGCCTGGCTTCCTGCTCACCTTCCTGTGGGAGCACTCCGAGCTTCCCTGTTTAAAAAGCTCTTTTAAAGCTGAGGGTCTGGCGAGAAATGATTCTCAGGTGGGTATCGGAGGGTCCCCTCGGGCCCGCAGCTGCTCCCTCACAGCCCGGTACCTCAGAACTCGAAGGTGGGGAAGGCGGGAAGCGGTGTTCAGCAGCGCCCTCCCGGCAGCGCCCTCTCGCCGGCGGGACGGGGGTCGGCTGCGAGGGAAGGTGGGAGAGGCGAGAGGTGTCCAGAGGCCCGGGAGAGGGTTGGGGGTGGTTTTCAAGAAGTATTCGGGGCTCGTCTGTGATTATGGTGAGTAAACCGGAAAAATAATAATAATTTAAAACAAAAAATCCTCTCAGCTCTGCCTGGGGTTTAACACGGGTGTCTAGAAACGTTGCACTCATGAGGAACCAGTGGTGACAGCGATGTTAAAGATAAGATGTGGAGTTCGTGGGCTCAGGTTCCAGACCAAAAATACTTAGTTTCACCCCCAAATGAACACTTTGAAAAGTAAAACTCTGTGGTGTTTTGAATACTAAAACATAAGCAGCACATTGTAAGTGTAGCAGTTGACTGGTGGTGTTCTTAGATGTATTTTAAAATACTTGGTTATTTGCTCCAAGTGGTTCATCTTCATTGTGCTGCTTTGGGGAAAGAAAAACATAGGTGTTCCGTGGCTGGTGATCTAAGCTGAGCTGAAAATTTCCCATTTTACTAGGTAGTCCTTCCATCTTGCTTCCTGTGAGCACCAGTCTGGTAAGAAAACCAGAGTAATTCTCTCATCTGTGGAGACAGTGTTCTCACAGGAGAATGGATAATTGGTACATAAACTCTGAAAATCCTGAAAGATACAGCAAGGCCATGAGAGGCCCGAGGAAGCCTAAACAAGCAAGATAAGAAGAATGCTAGATTTCACCGAGTTAATGAGAACTGTGGAGTGTTGGCAAGCTTTTGAGGTCAAGTTCCCACACCTGTGCTTAACCAATTATATGCTAGTTGCAAAGGGTCTTCAGGACATGTATCCAATCATAATATGCCAAATCACTGTAAGTGCATGTAAGAAATAGTATTTAAGGGGTTAAGGCTTTGTAATAAATGGCTTTTGTCTGATCATATTGATCTCTGACTGAGTCCATGTATTTTCTGCGGCACTCATCCAGCTGCTTCTTTTTCTTGTTAAGCAGGATTACTTCCGAGCACAGAACAAGAACAGAATGCCAGAAAAACCCTGTTTCATCCCGGTCTGAATCTGAGATATTTGGCATATTCGGAGTCCTCCCTCCTTTGTGCTTGTGCAGTGCTATGACCAGCGAGGTGTTCTGCCTTGATAAGGACCAGAGGTTTGATTGCTTTGATACGGGCAGTAAGATACTGCGTTAGTTCAGATAAACTATTCTTCATTTGTGGGTTCTTTTTTATTTAGTAAACAGGTGAATTACTCGTGGGGTCGTAGTTCTTGTAGAATAGCATTTATCTGCACACACACTAATGGGTCTGCTGCCTATGCTCATCTTCCCTTACATCTAAAACAACGGGGGCTAAAACTGTGCTTTGCAAGAAGTCACATGGAAAAACAGAGAAGGACACAGATTCTTCCAAGTTTCTTTCTTACAGAATGACTTTCTTGCAGCAGGCAGGGCTGGGCCTGTGCGCTCACACAGAAGCCTGCTGGAAAAGCCAGAGTTGTGCAACCCTGCTATTTATTACGTCTGTTGATGACTCATTCCTGTCAGCATTTTGGGTCTGGAAACAGCCAGCTTCCCAGGCCACCAGAGTTTACTAGAGTTCATGGCTGTATTACAGTTACTTTTTAAATTGAAATCTCTCTGGTCAAAAGTGAAACTGCAAACGGATGTGTAAAGCTTTGCTGGGCTGAGCTGCCCTGCGTTTTAAGAATGTTGCTGTGATTTGGGCCAGGGAAGCTTTAACCATGTTACTCTTGCTGCCATCCTATTTTGTGTTGCCCTTTTCTTGGGTTGTGATTTTCCCCACGTATGAATCCTTCCACAGCATGAGTCTATGCTCATGTCCCTGGAATTATCCACTGGATAATGTAGGTGATGGAAGTTGGATCCTTTCCATGCCTGTGGCACAGGGCATTTCCCTGGATTGCAAAGACACTGTGGAATATGACAATAAAGGTGGAGCAGAACCACGCACCAGAGGTTTGTGGCACAGGGCATTTCCCTGGACTGCAAAGACACTGTGGAATATGACAATAAAGGTGGAGCAGAACCACGGTCCCCTTTCAAGTTGCCTTCCAGCTGGCTGGCTCTCAGACACCTTTACTTGTTACGTTGCCAATCCTTAGAGAAGAGGAAGGCCTAGGAAAAGTCATGCTTGTTACTTTAAATGGATCTTTCCATGGTATGGCTTTTCTGTGTAATTATCAGTGGCACATTCTTGATGCCATTTGGGCTAATGAAGTATTTGTAATGTGTAGGCTGAACGACTGAGGTGGTTTTGGCTTGACTGTGGCGATGAAGTTTTCCTAACAACTGATCCGGATAACTTCAGAACCTAAATAGGCAAATCTGGGAAATGGAAAAATACTAAGAACTCTGATACTGCTTTTGGTCATGATTAGTTTTGCATATCTGATGGTCAGTGAGGGCAAATATGTTAATTTCTCTTTCTGGGAAGTTCATGGTAGGTTAGAAGAGTTATAGAAAATGTATTCTGGGTTATTGAGTGGAAGAGCTGTTTATGGATATCTGTATTTCAGCTAATTCTTCCTGAATGACCCATTGTGAAACCTTCCTTCCTGAGGTTCCTCCCCGTGCTTTAACACACCATAAGAGACTTTACCAGAACATCCCTGGGTTGGCTTTTTTTGAGTGCTCTGGCATGTGGTGCAGTTGGCTTGGCTGCTAGTGGTCTGCCTGTCTAGTCACAAGTTGGGAACCCTGTGACAACATTTCTCAGATGCTTGGGAATGTCCTTGATAGTTCTGTCTCTCCTATTGCATAAAAGCCGTTCTGTAGACATTTGAGGCAAGATAGAAGACCAGAAGTAGCCTGGGCCAGTCTGAAGCTTTCTATTTCTCTCTGCTTTTAAATTAACATGATGAAAGTATTTTTATCCTGTTGGTCTTGCCTGATTTCAGTGGTGCTGAGGTTTCACCACTTGCTATTCTTCCCTCCTAAGGCCAGATATTATCACAACTGCTGAAGTAGTGCTTACATTTGTCAGCTGGGTGACAGGGCGCATGCAGGTCTGAAGGGTTGACTGCACATGTAAATGCGTAAATATGACTTCTGTGGTTTTCTGGTATGGTAGCTTTTCTTTTTTTTTGCTTTTCCACTCACAGGTCCAGCTTATCAGCAGTGTCATCATGTGAACAGTGAAGCAGATGCCATGACCTAGGGAGACCTCTGATGCTAAACTTCGCAATAGAAATACATGCAGTGGATTTGATTGCATTAGGGTTTGCTTTTAAGATAAATATGTAGAGATGCTGTTTTACTGCAGGGCTGGCCTCTTGCAACAAGGGAACATAAGTGGTGCGCTAGTGTTTTGATTTGATGTCATGCGAGTGGAAGATGTGAAGTGCAGCCTGCAAGTTGCCCCCCTCAGTTCCTCTCCATATTCCCTTTGTCTGCACAGCCCCGTGGGCATGGCTCCCAAGGGATGTTCCTCTGTTTGCTGACTTTCCCCAGCATTAAATCATAGAATCCCAGACTGTTTTGGATTGGAAAGGGTCATAAAGCTTGTCCAGTTTCTACCCTCTATCACTGGCAGGGACACCTTCCACTAGAGCAGGTTGCTCCAAGGCCAGTCCAACCTGGCCTTGAACACTGCCAGGGATGGGGCAGGCACAGCTTCTCTGACAACCTGTGCCAGAGCCTCACCACCCTCACATCTTCTCCCTAAGATCTCATCTCAATCTCCGTTCTAAATTCTTTCAAATGTTTTGCTCTTGTCCTGCAGTGGCAGGTGCCTGTCTTGTGGTCCTGGGCGTGCTGGGTGGCAGGGGCTATGCTGCCATTGTACCTCCCTTGTCCCAGGGCTTGTTCTCCTGGGGTGGCACAGAGGTGGACTGAAAACATCCTTCACTTGTTTGGGGATGTACACAGAGGAAGAGGTTGGTAAGAGTTGGCTGCTGCTTTAGAGCCATAAAATCCAGCCTGGTGGATGTGTTTGTGTGTGAGTAAGTAATGCAAGGCTATAAGAATATTCACTGCCTACACCTGTAACATGTGCTGGGGTCAAATACCAACCCTCGCACTCCTGTTGCTCTTTAGCTTTGCTTCATAGCCGATCTCTTGATCCAAACCACCTTAGTACTATTGAGGGTACATGGGGAAGAGCCGGTAGGTGGCAATGTGTGACCAGACATGGGGAGCCACCATCTCATTTGGGGTTTTGGGTCTGAGTGAGGGGTTTTTTTTGTGTTTTTGTTTGTTTGTTTGATTGATTGATTGGGTTTGGTTTTTTTTTTGTGGTGGGTTTGTGTTTTTTTTTAATGTATGTCAGAAACTTTGTTTTGATATTGCAAGAGCTGTTGTGATACTTGTAAGTTAATGGCAATAATGGCAGTGGTAACTTCCAAGAGTTCATTTGGGAAAGGTATAACAGAGTATGCAATGACCTATAGCCAGGTTCTGCAATGAGTTATTATTACTGTACAGCAATCAAGCGCCTTATGTTCAAACAGAAAAGAAATGAGCCCTTCTTAAAGACATATGTATTCCAAAGATAGCAAGGTACTCATCTGGATCTCAGCATGAAAGGGAGGAGGGGTGCATGGGAAGGAGGTACATTCACTGAACTTTGAGATCCCAGTGCCAAGAACAGCTCCACTCCATGAAGCAGAGAGGAGATCTTCTAAAGGAAGAAGGCAGAGTACAGTTCCTTCTGTATTTATTTACTTCTTTGTTCCTTGTTTACTCAGGAAAAATAACTCTTCCATTTGCCATCTGACCTGAATGAACAATCATGAGGAAGCTCACTTTGACTACTGAAGAGAAATATTTCCAACAAGATGGACTTTCTTCATCTCACTCTCCAAGTTCTTATTTTCTTTCTCTTTCTACATGGTCTGCCTTTGGTCCTCTTTCTGAACCCCTCTGTCTTCTCCTCTTTGCTGTCTGCTATCTCAGTTTCTCTCCCATCTTCCTGCCCCTCTTCTTGTCTGTTGTTCTTCCCTCTCACCATCCTCCTGATTGTTTTTCCTATCCCCCCTGTCACTTCCTCCATCCTTTGTTTTTTCTCAGGGACCTTTCTCCCACCATCTGGATTCTCTTGCTTTCATCCGTCCATCCCACTGCCCTTATTTCCTCTGTCTTTACAGTCTGCTTTTGCTGCTCAGGACTAGGCACCTCTGGAGTGACTTAAGGGACAAGTGAAACTATGCAGTCACAGGGCAGCAAGGAGACAAAACGCAGGGAATAGAATGGGAGGTGGAACAGACTGATCTATCTGTTGTCATGGCGCAGCAAGGCCCCATAGTGGGTCCTCAGCATTTCCCTCCTTATTCTGTTGCCTCAGCATTTCCCTGTAAGGAAATGGCTGCCTTCTCTGTAAGTAACTGGTAGAGATCCAGAAAAAGAAAAGCACAGAAAAAGATGTTAGAAAGCACATCAGGGACACTGTGGAAAAAGATGAAAAAAGTTGTGACTTGGAGCCCCTTCCTCCTAACAGCTATGTCCTTGAAGGAAGGTTCATGCAGCTTGGTGGGAGAGAAGCTCCTGTAATTCTGGCTTTTGTGGGACAAGAAGCAGGAAAGAAGAGTGAAGAAAATTCAGTGCCATATAGCAGGTGCTTGCTTCTTGCTTAAAATGAAACATAAATCATCCTTAAGCCCTGATATAAAAGAAAAATTGTCAGCTCTTCCCAGTTGTCTTTTTTCTGGGTTTTTTTTGAAGTTGGAACAAAGCCTAGAGGTTTAAGTGTGTTGAAGCATCATGTTTCTCAGAGAAGAGTGTCATAATCAGTTTCAGTACAGCTGAAAATGAACAAATGATTTGTGCAACTTAGAAACTTGCCAGGGAAGAGTAGTCTGTGCACAGCTGCTAATGGTAGCTGTGCTTGCAGAATTCCCCTGTGTCTTCCTATAATAGTTAGAAAGCTGGGAGGAGTTTTGCTGGTGAGCCCTGCTGGAGTTCTCTTTGTTTCCCAATAACCCTGAGCACAGCTTTCAATTGTTTATTTGGTGGTCATCTCCTGGCTCTGCATGTAGAGATGATTTACCTGGTGAAGTTTTTCTCCCCTAGTTGTATGTCACTACAGTTGTAGCTGACATATACATCCTTCCATAACTGCTTTCAAGAAGTATGCTGTTCACGTGTGAAATTTCTGCCCCTGTAGATACCCTGTGAGCTTCCTACATATGGCCTATGGTATCTTCATGGTATCTCAGTTTTTGACCTTAGATTCACAAGCTGAGGCTGGACCTTACCAAGATCTTGAGAGGTCTGTGTTGCTGTGGATAGCCCAGCATGCAGAGTGACACCTTGGCTTGAGTTCTTTCTGACAGAGTACATGCCAGGAAGTGGAAGCTCCATCTTTCATATCAAATCTCACACTGTAGATCTGCAGAGAGAAGACCTGATCTGGTGTATTAAAACCATTGAGTGAGTGTTTATCAATATTTGTAATGTCAGTGACAGACTGTGACCAGTAAGACACCAACTTAACCCAATTTGCAAGAACTGGAGCGATAGTCCAGGTTTTCTACAGAGATTACAGTAAAGGGGAGTGTGTTCTTCCTATGTCATAACCCTTGCATTTCAGTTTGATGTTCTCTGCTCTTAGCTATTTCCTCATCTACAGAACCAAACTGAGGAAGTTGCACTTTGAGAAAGTGCCCAGATACTAGCAGTAATCAAACGCATCACAATACAGTTTGACTAGCAGCAAGTATTTAAAATGTTCTATTGGGGATGTATAAGGTTGTAACAATAATAAAATCTATTTGCTGCATTTAAAAAGAAAAATCTGTTTCTCCTTGCTCTGAGGCAGATCCATTGGAGTATAAAAACTGTGACAACTGATATAGACTCCCTAGAAATAGTTTGGCTGAAAGCAGAAGCTCCCTAACTTCAGCATGCTGTGAAATAGCCTCCAACACATCATCCCTGTACTTCTTCACATTCGCCACACAAGGGACAATGTGCTCTTGTCTCCTAGGTATATAGTAGCAATTCTAAATGTGTCGGATTAGCAACATTTTGGATGAGATATGGGTTTGGTAGCAAGGCGCTTACACATTGGCTTCACCGGGACCAAGGTTTTACTGTAGAGACTGAATTTGCTCACTTTGTCCATTTAGATGGAGATAATTTCATGTACACAACACGGAATGGACAGAACCGACCTTTCCAGCTCCCTTCAGAAGCAGAGATTGAACAAAGAATATTATTTTGAAAAATTAAAGATAAGCACAAAATAAATGTCTTTTGCTCATACATAGCAGGATAAGAGAACATAGCAGGCAGTTTTGTGTTGGTTTTTATTTTCCCTTTGAATATGTATAGATGTTAAGGTGTTAAATATTCCACATTCTGTGTGGCAATAAGAACTCTGTTCCATTTTCTGAGTTTATAGCGTTTAAGGGCACCCAGCTGTGGCAACCTGCCTTGGAGGTATATGACCCTTTTCTTTTTGTTTTCTTTAAAGATATATGTGATCCTGTCCTGAACTGCTGTACCTGCTATGTATTTATGTTGTGGAACTTGCTGGCACAATACAACACTATCTGGTTTTCCTCAAATGTAGGCTTTAATTGTAGTTTCTAGTGAATCAGTTAAGAATTTAAAAATTATGAATTCTTGCTTTCTAGCTGGCATCCTAAAAACTAAGCGACCAAAAAATAGACCTGACACAGATGTGAGCCTTGCTGAAATAAATGCGAGCCTTTCCACAGAAAGGGATCTAAGGTGGAATAGGGGTAGAAACAGAAGACAGGAGGGAGCCACATTTCAATAAATATTCTCACTTTGGCATCTTCTGTCTCACTCTGGGTTATATTGGCTATCACCCTTTCAGATTGAGCCACTGTAACCTGCTGTATTTCAGAATTGCTGGGCTGTGAGGGAGGGGATCTCCCCAAGGAAGCAGGTGCCTGGTTCATCTTTTATTGTTCTGGTAACCCTCCCTTGGAGCAGTTGCTGTCTGATGATGCTTGGAAACAAGGTGTTTGTATTACTGTTGGCAAACAGGCTCTGGTTGTAAAGTGGCATTGAGAAGTGGTGAAGGCAGCCATGGGTCTCTTCCCTCTCATGCAGCCCCTTGCCTGGGACTAGGGGGGGGTCTGTCCCTACAAAAACTCTTGGAGATGAGAACAGTAGGATTTCACAGCACGGGAGCATTAGTTTATGGCTCTGTGTAGAGTCTCACAAGGGAACACTATTCAATAGGCTTCAAAGTGATTCAGCCATGGCACAACTGTGACTGTGGCCACATGTAATATAGCCTGTAGCTCTTTAAAGAGGATTAGCCTTAGATCAGGGACAGCATTCATTGCTGGATTTCATGTAAAGCAGGATATGCTAATGAAATGGAAATGTCTATAGCAAACATTGCATAATATTGTAAACCTCAAAATTGAGCATTGTGTCATGATATTTCTGTTGGAAGTCAAACTTTCGTGTTCTGTTTGTTACTTGGAGAAAAGCTGAAGTTTGTAATAATCACCACAAGCCCTCTGTAGTAAATTAAGATTTAGTTCACAGTTTTGCAAGCAAAGTTAAAAAGATAGCAAAGTTAAAAAGATAGCAAACATTTGAAGGTAACTTTTCAAATGCTGCTGAATGCTTTAGTGAAGTCATAGCTCTCCAACAAAGACAAAATCCACCACACTGTAAAGTATCTTTATTTGGGTTTTCTGCAACAGGAATAGGCTTGGTTGGATTCTGCATTCCCTCCTTGCTGCTTTAAATTCCACGTTAGGGCTTACAAGAGTTTCAGCATCAGTGTTTCAGAGATAGAATATTTCTGATGTGGTTCTCAGCCATTTCATTTCTTTCTGTCTGTACATCAGCCTCAACTAGCAGTCCAGTAGGCTTGATTTGGCTCTCCTATTTCAATTTTATTCTAGTTTTTGTGAATGCTTGATGTTTAATAGTCTATAAATGAAAAAAAGAACAACCAACCAACCCATGCTTCAAGGGCATGATTCAAACTGTCTGACTTGAGATCTTGTGAAGGACTTAATTTGCATAAGGCTGTCTAGAAATTGTTTTAGTGGGAGCACTGGCCACTTCTGAAAGCCTCAGTTGTGTTATAGCACGTAAAGGAACCCATTCTTACTGTATGAATGCACTGTATGCAGTTCGTTAAGCTTAGAATTTTTTTTTAATTTTCATGTTGTTAATTTTCATTTCTAAGCTTCACAGGAAATTTTTTACCCCAATGTGAAGTTGACTCGGTGCCTGGACTTGAAACCTTTACCTGTGGAAGATCTGTCTTATGAGCCCAGCACTGTGAATTCCTAGCCTGGGGTTTGGTGCCCATGCAGCACATTCAGACCAATGTTAGATATAAAATACAATGATAGACATTATATATCCCCATGGGCCATTCTGCTTTTTTGTCCTCACAACTGGTGAACTGAAGTGCCTCATCCCAGTCTGCTGGGGAATAAAATTCTGAAGAAAGCCTTTGGGAAGAAGATACTTCTGGCTCTGTTTCCAAAACACGTGCTTTCTTTACTTAATCATTTTGTCTCTCCACATAGCTCTCTATCTTCAAATTTTGTTCCTCAGGAATTTATTTTCTGTGGTCGTGGATAGTTGTTTTTTATTTTTATTTTGCCATTTGGAAGGGTTTTTTTCTGTAGATGTGGAGGGTGGTGATACATATTCATGAAAGAGAAGTCTTACCAGCCCAAGTCTTTCTAGCCCCTGCTCACATTGACAAAGACTTAGCTGTTTCACACAGCAAGCTGACTGGAATTGTGTAGGACCTGCCTGACCAGATTAGAGCAAACAGCAAGCTTATTCCTCCAGTCATCAGGCCTCCTCTTCTTAACAATTTCCCCAATTGTCATTTTAACAAGGCTGTCATTAGGTGATGGCTTCTTTTGGCCATTTTCAGATAAAGATAATTTCCTTAACTTCCATTTTATTTGACAGCAAGTAGTTTGGGAGAGAAAGGAAGTGCTTCAATAGTTATGGATTAAGAGTTTGTCACTTCAAAGGCATCTTTGATTTAAAAATATGTGCTGTACCAAATTATATCTTTTTTCTTTTTTCTTTTTTTTCAGATCTTTTTAGTCTATTGATCTGCCCCTCAATTATTCCCTTTTTTGCAGCCCCTGGTAGTACATGAGATAGCAATGGTGAGGGGAAGGAACCCAAATGGCCCCTCTCAAAAGTCATGACCAGGGCAAAACACAGGTGCTTTTGTTCAGCATCCAGTGTTTGCTCTGACACAGATTTGGTTTTAGCCAGATGTCCTTCCCACCCCTGCTGTTGGAGGGATGTGTGAGTGGGTTAAAAACTGGTAGACAGGGAATGCGTTTCATAAAGAATGGCTTATTACACATTTTGT
The DNA here is from genome assembly GCF_028554395.1 of Pezoporus wallicus. Taxonomy (NCBI): domain Eukaryota; kingdom Metazoa; phylum Chordata; class Aves; order Psittaciformes; family Psittacidae; genus Pezoporus; species Pezoporus wallicus. The sequence goes on from NW_026635832.1 coordinate 180,937, forward strand.
ATTTTTCTGGGTCACTCCTCTGGTATAATTGAAGGGCCTAAACCCACAGATCTCTCTTTATAACTTAAATGCTCTTCCACAAAGCATTGAGCTCAGCTTTGGAGCAGGCAGGTGTCATGTCTGTTGAGTACATTGCTTATCTGACCCAATTCACCCAAAGAGGTGCTCTCAGGATGATCCTTATGGATCTCTTACAATCTGAGATATTCTGTCATTCCAATGTGCAGGTATACATAGGTGTTTTTTCTCCGTACTTAGTACACACTGCTGCAAAATGGAATACCATGAAATCCCAGACTGGTTTAGGTTGGAAGGGACCTTAAATCTCATCCAGTTCTAGCCCCTGCCACAGGTAGGGATACTGTCCATTAGACCAGTTTGCTCCAAGCCCTGTCCAGCCTGAGGTGTGGTGGAGGTTTGAAAATGGATCGTGAGCTGGGCTTTTGCAATGCCTGCCTTAGCTGTATCAGGCCCTGGGCTTCACTTTGGCCCCTCCTCTGCTTTTTAGGACTGACAGAACCTTGTTCTTTGCTCCAGCAGTGTAAATCCATCACAGTAGTCCATTACACAAAGCTTAGCTGTGTCTGGGATTTGTTCTGTATAAATATCTTCTCTACCTAATTACTTCAGCTCTCTCTGTAATGTTACCTCTGCATTATGCCCAGCTGGCTAAGCACCTCCTTGCTGCTGGAGGCTGTTCTTGATCCCATTTCGAAACAGAAGCTCTTCTGCTTCAGCTCTGACTGGGGTAGCTCTGCAGAGGCTGTCTCTGTCCGTCCCCCCCGTCCCCGTCCCCCCCCTTTTGCCTGCTAATTGGCTGAGACCACCAGAATTTGGAGGACACAGATGTCACTGATAGTTTGCCTAGGGAGCACATTCATGCCCATCTGTTGCAGTCTAGGAGGCTGTTCATATATCCACAAGGCCTTCATTTAATTCTTGTCAGAAAGTAATGTAAATCCAGTTTACCTCAGAGGTCACAGCCAAGATTTATGCCAATGAGCCCCCTGCAATTTACACACACTGGTTGTATAGGATGAAAAGAAAGCCTTTCATGTTGGTGCATATTAACAAGAAAGCTTGCCTTAGGAGAGGCTTTTTATTGAGGTTCTTCCTTATTTTAATATAGCCAATGCCAGTTGGTATCTCCAGCTTTACCAAAAGAAAACATCTAATCTTTCAGCCAGAGAAGTAAACTGGAGGAATAGATAAATAAATGAAACTCCTAACAAATCCATTTTATTTTGTTTTTGTAAACCATCTTTTTCATGCAGCAAAGAGAAAAGAAAGGTAAATGCTCTAGGGAAACACAGGCATGTGTGCACTGAAATGATCAGGAAACTGAATTTGCTTTTTGTGGAAGATGATGTTAACTCCATGACTGAAATCTTTGCTAATTTATTGTAGCATGTTTTCTTTTTCTGTGTTGTGGGGTTCTTTATTTTCCAGCACTGCCTCTGTGTCATGGTTTCACCCTGTCCTCCTCATTTAGGAAAAGACTGAACCAGCTTAAAAAGCTGCCCTAAAAATCAGTGTGGCTTCATTTGCCTTAGTGAAGCTCTGTGTAGATAGGCCACAATACACCACAAGCTGCCATGTGCATCTTCATGTTGGGCATTTCATTACTCAATATGAACAAGGAAACTAGATTTCACAGAGTTGGAAGCAAGGGTTCCTACCCCAGCATGCACGGAAAATGCCCTCCTGCCCTATGTCAGAATGACTAAAGTGTACAAGCAAGCCCTATAGAGTTAGATTGGAGGGAAAAGATAGAAGTGCTCCCTTTTCCTCCTTCCTTTTCCCTTGTTTGTCTACCTGGTGGATTTTACCTTGGCAAACACTTCCTAATGTTACAGGCATGAAAATCATTTGAACAGTATCATAATGATTAGGGATTAGGAGGGAGGAAAGCAAGGCGTCAAAATGAAAACAGGGCTGAGATCCCAAATTCCAGTGTAGCATTTAAAATAATTAAAATGTTTATTTGAAAGTCAAAACAGCCTCAGTCATAAATAACTCTCGATTGACTGTGTTGAGTCCCAACTGAGAGCTCTGGGAATAAGGTTTATTTGCTCCCTGTTGGGATTAATCCATAAATGTAGTCTCCACATGGAAGTCATCAGGTCTTTGCTTCCTCTTCATTAGTCTCCCTGGAACAGGAAGGTAGCCTGAATAAGATGAAAATTAGGATAATATATTTTCAGAGAAAAAAGGTCTGGTGGTCTCTAATTTGTGTTTCAGGACCATAATGCTGTTGAAAATTCCCCAAATGATATCTAAGAAACCAATGCTTGTTATGCTCACCGCATGTGAAATTTGAATGTGGCAATTATATCTTCTCCTTAAAACCTCCAAAAGCTAACTGCAGTGTGAAAGTAGATAGGTTGACTCCCACGCTCCCTTCTATCCACAGCAGAACTTAAAATTCTCTTGACAGATCTTTTAGTCTTCTAGCCCAAGGGTTCTGAAATGTCACAGTATGGCCCATTTATTATTAAAGAGATCATTTCTCTGTAGCCCACCCATTTCCTCCCTCCCTCTTGTTCTGAGTCTCAGCACTGATTAGAGGGCCACCACAGAAATAAACTTTTTCAGCCCCTGAGACCCTTAAAATTCATTTATTTTATCATATTTGATGCAAAAAGTTATTTCAATCCAGGCTCCAACCAGGAATGGCACAGATATTTTTTTTTCATTGTTTCTGTTTTAAAGCATCTACCAATTGCATCAACCATTTAAAACCACTCTGTGCCCAAAACCGGGAGTCAAGGAGCTTTCTTGTCACCAAAAAAAAAAATGCCCCTGTACTCAATCTGATGCAAAATACTTTTTATTATGTGTTCTGAAAGCTACAGCATTTGTTAGTGTGTCCTTAGAAAGCATTTTTATCTAGTTTTGCAGTGTATCAAGCTGCAGTTTTTCTCACTTCAAACTGTAGTCTCCTTACAATGTTGTTAGGATTAAACAGGACTTTAAGGAAACTAATTAGCAAGCATTGAACATTGAGGGGCTTCTAAAGGCCTCTAGAAGGTTTTGCTGGTTCTGCTGTTTGATTTTAGTCTCTGGACCTGCATTTGCCCCAGGTCTGGGAGCTGCATGCTTGGGTTTTTTACATCCCAGCTGTCATTCAATGCCACAGCTGTCATAAAACACAACTTACAAAGTGGTGTCTGTATAAAGAATGCTGCTATATCTTACAGCTCTTCAGTGCTTTTTAAGCTGATTTTATGATGCGAGGCACTGCCCCTAGTGATGGGTCTCAAAAAGCTGTGTCTTCCTTCTTAGCACTAATGTACAATTTATTGCACTTTTTCTACACGGTTCCAGCACTTTGTTGTCCCTGCTGTTGTAAATCAGCATTTATTACTTTAAGTGTCCTTGCTGCTTATTCAGCTCTGTGGAAAAATGGACTTGAAGAAAAATTTCTGGCTTGCTGACAGTCATGTATCACTGTGAGAGATCTGACAGTTTCCTGGTGAGTGAAACCCTGACAATCCTAGGAAGCCAAGAGCTGTACTTCTACACTAATTTAAGCTTCATCACTAAGCCCCATCACTTCTTTGTGAGCCTGGTAGCCCGCGTGGTTCATAAAGCCCATGAGCTCCTGCTTTAAGTAAAGACCCAATGGCGTCTTCCATTGCAGACCTCCAGCCTTTCCATGACTTTAGAAGTCATGGGCTCTGGACTGCAACATAGATACATGTTAAGCACATCTGTAAGCTCCCTTGGATTGCTCTTAATGCCACATTTTATTTTGTAAAGGCAAAGATACCAGCGCTTGTTTGCTTTAGTGCATCTTCATAGAATCATAGAATCATAGAATAGTTAGGGTTGGAAAGGACCTTGAGATCATCTAGTTCCAACCCCCCTGCCATGGGCAGGGACACCTCACACTAAACCATGCCACCCAAGGCTCTGTCCAACCTGGCCTTGAGCACTGCCAGGGATGGAGCATTCACAGTAGCAAATTGTGTTTAGGAACATGTGTTTTCCAGGGCTGGGAGGTGGCAGTTTAATGCAGGCTTTCTCTGTCATGCTCTTGAAGCAGTCCCCTCTGCTCAGTGGGACTGATGTTCACAGTGGATTTGAGATAGTTGTACATATGTTACTAGAGATGACTCCCTAGAAAACGAGAATGTTTTGAGAAATCAGTTACACAAAGGAATGGATTCAGCACCAGATGGCCAGGATGCTGCGTCCCAACCTGGGAAGGACTCCTGGGACAGCCTCATGCTTGTTGCCACAGGGCTGGGTAATCAGCTAAATCAATTAGTCAGTGCAGTTTACAGAGCAAGCAACACTAGCATAGGTGTGTTACTGTGATTCTAGCAGAGGGGCCTGCTCTTCTGCTCTTTATTTCCCCAGCAACTGGATCAGTTTTCCTAACCTGGCAGGGTAGGAGAGGGCTCTGCTTTTCCTGAATCTGCTTTCCAGGCACTGTCACCAAGTTCAGCTGTCTGTCCTTGCCAACTTGGAGGTGCTTAAGGAAAGGGGACCTTTGTGATCTAGGATGTGAACTGGGACCTTGTGCTGTGAGCAAATTCCATCAGTGTGGTGACCTTCTTTCAGACTCATCTTTGGCAGTGACAGATAGTTCAGCTCCATTTCCTGGGTGGACATTGAACCAGGCTGTAGCTGTGTCTCGAGTCCTGTCTCTGGTCATGTCTCTTTTTGCTCCTGATGAGAGCCCCTAAATGGGCCCTGTGCCTGGTCTATTCCTAGCTATGTGTGGGGGGATCCCAAATCTCGCATATCCTGACAAACGACTTCCCAACACCCAGGTTTCTAGCTGTCCATTCAGAGGCCCAGCAAACCAGCTTGATCTCAGATGGCATCTCTGTGTCTCTGCTATGTGACAAGGCAAAATACAGCATGGATATGTGACTTGACATCACCGGGACATCAACAGCAGACCTAAGAACTGGACCTGGCTCCTCCATATCTCAGTCCAATGCTGTACTTTTGAGATGCCCTACATAGGGAGTTGAACTTGCTGATCCTTAGGGCTCCCTTCCTGCTCGAGATATTCTATGAGTCTATTCTGTGACTCTGATTCTTACTAGAGGATGCTGTGTACCCTTCAGATCATGGAGACTAGAGTCAGCTTTTGCATCTGGTGGAAGACTGCATTTGTATGATTGAACATTTAACACTGTTAGTCCTGCCTCAGTTTTTCTCCATGTTTCTCCTAGCTTATCTTCTGCTGGTCCACACCACTCTCCAGTTACTCTTACGTGCCTGTGCTCCTGCCCTCAGCCTCCTTTTATGTCTATTTTTTAAATGTCTTTTTTCTCTGACATTTGCCTACAGAATCAGTCACAGCCCCACTGACTGGCTCCTGCCTCCAGGCTTTTGCTGATGAATCCCATCTTTTGCCCTGCTCCACCTGCCCTTCTACAGCAGGCTTTCTGATCCTGTCTGCTTTCGCATGAGTGAATCTCTTTTTCTGGCTGCTTTTCAATCTGGCAGCTTGCTCTTACTTGGTGCCCTTGATAACACAGGCTATCTGCCACCACCTCCAGGAGTCAGCCAACACAGAGCTGCACCAGAAAGTTAGGAAAAGAAACAGTCTGGAAATTTAGTTGCTAAAATGTAAGTCGTTTCAAGTCAGCAGAGCAAACTGTGCCTCTGTGTGTGTTCTTTTGCACCCCCCTTCCTCCTTCATAGCTGTACTGTTTCCCCAATTTTAGAAGAGTGTTCGCAGAGGTTCTTTCTAACTACATTGCTTCAAACTGTGGAGCAGTTATTCTAAGTGAAACTGCCACCAAATTGATGAAAACAAAAAAAAACAAAAAAAAAACAAAAACCGACCGCCAAAGTATTTATTTCATACTTAGATATTGAAAGCTGCTTGGCTGTTTTGGCAGATGCTCAGCCAGATAACTGGGATGGGGGTTTGGCACTGCTATGTCATAGAATCATATAATGGTTTAGTTTGGAAAGGACCTTAAGATCATCCAGTTCCAACCCCCTGCCATGGGCAGGGGCACCTCATACTAGACCACATCATCCAAGGCTGTGTCCAACCTGGCCTTGAACACTGCCAGGGATGGAGCATTCACCACTTCTTTGGGCAACCTGTTCCAGTGCCTCACCACCTTCACAGTCAAGAACTTATTCCTTGTATGTAACCTGAAGCATCTAAAACTTAATGTCCTAAGCACTTGAAGGACTTCCAGTGGAAAAATTTATCAGGGCATACATCTTGGTGAATGTTGGAGAGCCATCCTTGGTTAAGAGCAGTCCAAACAGACACTGGCAGGTTTGGAAAGGCTCCTGAGAGCTGCGTGGATTGTAGGAGACCCAAACAAGATGGTCAAAAGCCCTTTGTGTGGTAGAACACTGTGTTATGTGGCAGGAGTGGGGCTAGTCTGAGAGGAGTTGCAAAAGCAATGTGCTCCCATGTCCCAGAGTAAAAGAGACATCCCACTGTCTGCTAAACATGCAGCATCCTTCCCGAGCTTAGAGCTCTGCCATTCAGTCCTGACTGTGTGCAACAGCCTGAGCCTCCCAAATACAAAGGGCTTTGGTGCAGCCTCGTTGGTCACTTCCGTGCCTGGGGCTTCACAGCTTCAAAACTGGAGAGCCTGTCCTTTCTCCTTGGTACCTCGGAGATGTTTGCCTCTCACAGTTTGTCACCAAGACCCTGCTGTAATTTCACACACTCCTTTAATAAAGTCCTCTGAGGCTGTCATGTATTTTCATGTATTTCCCCTATTGTTTCTCCCTGCTTGAGCCTTTCAGATAATTGATGATACTTTAGTTAATAATTTTTCCTTTCCTTTGTTTGCTAGGTACCTCAGCCTTGAAGGGATCCTTTTCATTTAGAATCTGTGTCTTCTCTTGAGTAGTTGATCACTGTGCACCCGCGGACACCCAATTCACAGCCCGGTGGGATCAGCCTTCATGAAAAATCAAAACGCTGTGGCCGTGTTGCTTCAGGAGTGCAAATGAGCTCTGGACATGCTCCTGTCAGCACAGGCTGACATGGGCGAGGAAGATGAGAGAGGATACCACCGGTGCCAATGTGAGGTCCCCAGGAGAGGCAGCAGCACCATGGCAGCAGCCACCCATCCTCAGCCCTGCCCTAGTTTTCTTCTCCTGGCAGATGAGTGTCAAGAGATGCCTGGACTTCGAAGCTATGAATGGGGCGTGAGCTACAGGCAGGCAGGGAAAGAAGTCCACTTTGTTGCAGTGAATTGCTGTCAGTTCTAATTTTCGGCTTCAGTACACATGAGGCTGTAAGGAACAGTTTATTTTGGTTAGAACAATGCCAAAAAGTTTGCTGATGCACATAAATTTTAGTTATTAAAAAAAAAAAAGGAAAAGAAAGGAAAAAAAAGAAAGGATGCAACTTCTGAATAAGGGCACGTTTCCTCTCCTTTCATATGGCCTTTTCTGTTTGTCAGCTTCTCCTAATATATTAAAGAGCTTATTGCTTGAATCTTTATCTGTGTGACCTCTATAAGTGGTGTCCAAGGAAAAAAGAAGCTTGCAATATTCTTCTTGAAAGGAAAATCCAAGCTGGCTAATGGCCGGGTAAAATAACCAGAAAAAGAAGCAAGTGCTGTAATAGAAGGGTTCTTCATTTGTTTTAATGCTGGCAATACCTGCTGGAAACCAGCATTTGTTTTTGTATTGTCAGGGTGCTTTGAGAGTGGTTTGTAAAAAGAAATTTATTATTTCTTAATCCAGTGGAAATCCTGACCATGAAAGGTTGTAATACACTCAGTTCTGTATTCTCTAGGTTCAGACTTTCAGAGGGCTACATAAGTTCATTGCCACAGCTTCTTTACTCTTCATATAAAAGCCACGTTTGAATTGCTGAACTTGTTTGAATTACACCTATCAGTACAGGGTAGGGAGGTTTCTGTCACACAGGGCGGGTGGAGGGGGGCACAAAGGCATTAGCAAAAAAACCCACCAACAAAAAATCTATTGATGTGTAGGTTTTCCTTTGCATGACACATCTGCAGCACTGTCCGTTTTCCAGTTCAGTGTTAATAATGTTTAGTTTTGCTGTGCATGAGTGACTCGGCCATAACATTAATTTGATCTTCAAAATCCTTTGTGTGTCTCGGAGCACAGAGCCGTTGGGAATATGTTTTTCTGTCTGGCCTTGTTCTTGCTGGGAGGTCAGCTGCCTTCTTCTGAAGCACCTAAGTCTGTTTTCGATGGAGGGTGGCAGGGTGGCTTGTGGGTTCCTGTTATGGATACTGGAAGATTTTTCTCTTCTCTTTGTTTTCAACAAAGGGTACTTTGTTTCCTCATCATGAATTCTTTAAGTTTTATTGTGGCTCCTTAGAATAGGCTCTTGAGCTCCTAATCAGCTAGCACTTTTTCCCCCCCATCCTTCTCCCTCCTTTTCTCCTATTAATTACCACAAAGTATAAGAAATAATCAGTTTAGTTCCAGATAAGGTAAATTAGCACCCTTATAATCACTCAATTAGACATGGTCCTTCAGGTAAACTGCTTCAGGAAATGGGCAATCAGGGCCTGAAGTGCTGCTTGGGCTTTTCCAAGGACCATGTTCCCATCAGCTGAAAGAAAAATACCCAGCTGTGGGGTGGTGACATCGACATCAATAACTGCTGGGGCTGTCTGCCTGGGGAAGGCTTCAGAGGGACCCTCCCAGCACAGAGGTGAGGGGTTTCTTGGCCCCCCTCTCCCCCTTTGTTTACTTTGGCTTCCTCCTTCTCTGGCAGGAGGAACTTAAAAATGGGAGGCAGAAGGAAGAGGAGGAGCATGTCCTTACCTTCCTTTGGTTGAGGGGGAGGAAGGGATTTTAGGTGGGTCTGGATAGCTTTTCTCTTTCTTTTTAGGCTAGAAATCAGTCCAATCTACTTCTGCACCAGTATAACATTCATTAATAAATTTATTGCTAATGAATGAATTTATATTGCCTGTGATAACAACTATTGGTTACAAGAGTGAACTCTTGTCCTGGGAGTTGGATTTTAGCCGTTCACACAAGGTCCCCACTGGTTGGTGTGGTAGTAGGTGCTGTTGTGATACACCGTTGTTTTATTGTCATGGACACACTAATCATGCTTGTTTTCATGGGGTGACAGCTAACCTCACAGCAAGTCTGGAAGCAGTATCCTGCTGGGCTTACACACATGTCAAACCCCAAAGATGACCGAAGGCTTCTGGGTTGCCAAATCCTGATGAAAATGTTACCCTGGTTTCCTTTTCTAGCCAGCTTGGCTGTAGTGACTGCTGAGGATGCCCCTTTAAAGTTTGATATTAAGGAATTTGGCCAGATTCTTTGCTCTTTAGCACATCAGGTAGGAGGTGGGTTAAGGTTTGACTAACATGGAAAACAGGAACAAAAGGACAGCATTAATACCTTTATGCTTTAGAGAGCATACCAACATCCACGTTATCTCACTATTTTCATAGCTGCTGACACTGTTATTTTTGCCTGATTTACTGTTATTCAAGGAAGTGTGAGTTCATGTGGAAAAGACAGAAGAAAGTAGAGAAGAAGGCTTGCAGTATAAGCATCTCTTTCTGTAGATTGATCCCTTGCCAGAATGTCAGTCCTATGGGATCATGTGGGTAAACACGTTTGTTGTGACCACCTGAAGGCCCCCACATCTTCCTCTGGGAAAGATTTTGGGATAAACTGCTCTGTCCATCATTTTGTGATTGTTGTGATGAGATGGGTACTCTGCGCTGATCTTGCAGCGAGAGGTGTGAGGGTGGGCGCATGACCTCTCCCCTCCAGATCTGCTACTTGGCCACCTTGACACAATGTGGAGGGCTGAGTCCCTGCAGGCACTGCTTCAGAAGGGCAGGGAAATGTGGTTGCTTGGGAAGCTGGGATCTGTAATGGGAAGCATGTCCAGAGCTGCTGCAACAAGTGAGAAAATGTAGGTTGGAAAAAGTGGTATCTTTCTAAAGGTGACTTTCTGGAAAAAGGCCCCTAAATATACAATTTCCCACTTTTTCTTAGGAAAAACATACCAATGAATGCACTGTAGTATGAGGGTGAAATAGAGTTTTCATGTAGTTTATTTTCTACAGTCCTCCACAAACAGTTGATTAAAAAATATGTAGGGATATATTTATTCCGTTGCCTCGTTAAAGCAATGATAGTCTCTGAGCAGGTTTTTTCCTGGGGATTAATGGCTAGAAGGGGCTAGATCTGCATCTGATGATCACCATTAGCCCCATCTGGTCAATAATCCTTCTTAATCCACTTTTATTAGCCAGAGAGTCTGGCCAGCCAAGTGGTTAGCGCAACACAGCACACTCAGGCTGCAGCTTCACCCCTCTTTCAAGGGAAATTAAAATGTAGGCTGCAGCTGAAAGGAGGGGACAAGTCCAAGCCCAGATCCCTACCTGTGTGCTCGTACTAACATTTACATCCTTAGTTGGGTCAGATTGGACATCCAGTCAGAGCTGGTGGCTATGCAGGAGGTGAAGGGAGGGAGCAAGGCATATGAATGAAACTGCACTTTGCCTTGTGAGCTCTGGCATATCACAGGATGGACATTCATGGGAGCTGGGAACATTTTGCCTTCATCCAAAATCTCCCCAAATCTGTCTTTTGATTCCTTTGTGCTTGGCCTTTCCAGCTGGGAGGGAAGCTATGCTTTGGGTAGGGTTTGGTTTTGACCAAGGGCACTTTCTCCTCTTAAATTCTTTCTAATTTCTGTGGCAAACTGCAAAAGAAATGCAGAAGCTCAGGCCAGCTCCTCAGCTAGCAAGTGAATTATTTGTCTAAGAAGATGCATTAGCTTTGATCAGGCAATCTCATAGCAAGGCTTCAGCTTTGGAATCACCATCCCTGAAAGTGTTCACAAACCATGCACACGAGTTCCTCAGTGATGTGAGTTAGTGATGGCCTTGTCAGTGCTGGGGTAACGGTTGGACTTGATGATCTTACACGTCTTTTCCAACCTGGTTGATTCAATGATTCTAAGGACTCAGACTGCTCTGTTAATAGAGTGGTCCCCAGGCACATGGCTTAAACCATTTTGTCTTGCTTTAGCAGGGAGTTCTCTAGTGCTGAGGGAAAATGTGTCGGGGTAGCCTACAGCTATGGCTTTGAGAGGAGATTGAGTAACTCTGGCCAACAACTTTTCCTTTGACTGCTGGTCCAAAAATTAGCAGGTAAATAATTATTCTCAGGAACATCTGCTTGCTTTTCATTACATGCCTTTAGATCTTTGATTTATTGCTTTATACAGTCCAGTTTTATCTGCCAGTTCTGACCCCGCCACTGTCACCAGCAAGCCTTGAGCAAGGGTATTCCCTGCTGTTGTCCCCATTTCTCTGCCAGGAGTCCTCACACATGGAACACACATGGGAACAGGTTGCTTTCTGTCCCTCTGGGAGTAGCTCTTCACACCCAGCCAGCCACCAAAGGAAGCTTGACTTCCTCTTGAAAGCCTTTTTAATAGCTGATGGCTCCCATTTACCTGGAGGGCAGAGCAGCCAAGGGAAACTAATAGGCAGCTCCCCTTCCCTCCTCCTGAGGTTGGTGACAAGAGCTAAGAGAGAAGGTACAAGAGGGGAGGGGAGGAATGCTTTCTGCAGGATTGGTGCTCTGCCTTAAGATAGCTGCAGTGTCTTTACCTGCTCTTTGACCTTTTCAGCTTTGCTTTCCGAAGACTTGAGGACCCTTCTGGAAGAGGCAAAGGAAATGAAGTGGCCCTTTGTACCAGAGAAATGGCAATACAAACAAGACCTCTGCCCAGAAGACAAAACAAACCTGCAAGATCTGATCGGTGTGAGGCTCTCTGATCTGCTGGTATGAAGATGAACACATCTGTTGTGTAAAACGTCCTGCTGAGGATCTTGAGGGTACACAGAGCCCTCGTAGGTAGTATCGCCTCTGGGTTCAAGGGCTTGGTTTTATGCACAGTGGCAGCAGCATGCGAGGAACTGCTTGGCAAGCAGAGGTGAACGAGGCTGTGTTGAGATGGGCTGTTCACCAAGGCCATAGAGCCAAAACAGAAGTGTGACTTCTATTTGGTTTTGTCCTCAGACAAGAGAGGTACCCAGAAGCTACATATAGTTTCCTTCTTTTCTTTTTTTTTTTTTATTTTTTATTAAGGTTGCTAATCATAGAATCACCTGGGTTGGAAAAGATCTTTAAGATCATCAAGTCCAGCCATTACGCCAGCACTGCCAGGACCACCACTAGACCTTGTCACTGAGGGCCTCATTTACACACTTTGAGAACACTAGAACGCTATGAAGCTGTTAGCGTCGAGACAAACACATAACCACCGGGATGGTTATATGAGGTGCTTTATTGAGGCGCCGGGAACCAGGGGTACGCACCCAGATCTGGTTCCGATTCCCGTCACATCGCGTTCGCAATTTATACACTAAAATTTTGTAACTAATACATATTCAACACAGATTACATCATTGACTAATACATATGCATCAAAGATTGCTACATCAATTTATTCCGACATCATCCTCTTCTGTGCTTGCGCCGCCCCCTCTGGTGGTCGTCCTGATGAAGTAAGGAGTCTTCCTCAGATGAAGTAAGAAGTCTTCCTCAGGACCTTTTCCTTACTTGGATATATCCCAACCCTTGTGTGGACGCTAGCATTTTCTTATCAGCTTCTGGTGTGCTCTTCTGGCTACCTTATGCATAGGTTCCATTTGGGCATAGTCTCCAGTACATACCTTTCTAAATCCACCCATACACATATTATTGCAACACTGGTTACAGAGCAACCGTAATACAAAATTGCAAAGTTACAACATTTTCTAATATATAAAACCTCACTATTGATTTATAAATTTCTCAAATATAATAATTTCTACTATTTTATATGATTATTTTATTGTAAAAAACTTCACCTCCTCTAACATTTCCCCCCTTTGAAAATACTTCATTTAACTTAAGCAAGTATTTTCATTCTCTTAGGTAGCCGTCTCCTGATAAGTAGGTGGAGGTGTGGGGCTCTTTGGATGTTCCCTAGTTACTGCTCCTATGATTCGATGAGTCCAAGCACTGTTGCGAGTTATTTCCTTTCGGATACAAAGATACATCAGATATGTTATCAAAAACACAATTAATATTACAATTGCGGTTTGTATGAGGGAACGAATCCATCCAGTAAGGTGAAGGCCCAGACTGTTAAATATTGTCCCTAGCCAATCTTGTTTAGCCTTTTCTTTTTCCTTTTCTATTTCTTGTTCAATATTGGTTAGTTGGGAAATGTCGTGTTCTATATCTGCAGTCACATTAGGAATGTGAATACAGCAATGATCCACTCTGTCCTTTAAATATTCACAGACACCATGTTCCTTAAGTAACAACATGTCTAATGCCATTCTGTTCTGCAAGGTCATTTTAGTTGTTGCCCGTAATTGCAAATTTAAATCTTTGAATCCTTTCTTTGTTATCCTGGCTAATCTTTTTGTTTGGCCAATCAGGCTGTCAATCATCTCTCTATTTTGATATGCTGCTACTTGGGCAAATAGGGATTCAAAAGCCCATCCTGTTTTAACTCCTGTGGAGGGTTTCTGCCAAGTGTCTTCATCGTCACTGTCGTTATCATCTACATCTCTTTTTGTTCGAATTTGCGGGGTTTCTAATCTGCCTTTGAATGGTGACTTCTTCCAAATTGGACAAAGAGTCGGTAATCCTAGGGTGATTTCTTTAGCTGGACCTTCCACGGATAGGTGGGTAGTCCAGGTTCCATCACTTGCTGCCCATACAAAATGTCCTATGCTACGCACCGTAGAATATTTACAGTCTACATTGTCAACTGGGACCTGTATCACCTTTCCTCCAATTCTCAGTCCTCGACATGCACATCCTGCCATTAGAGCAATTTTAACTGGAGGTATTGTGATTTCTTCGGGGTCAGAGTCACAATCTAAAATTTTGGTACAATTCCACCAAGGAACATTTTTGATGACATCTCGACTAACTCTGTTTATGGACAACAAATTATCGATGTTTATGTTTTCTGTCATATTTTGCTTTCCTGTCCATCTAAGGCACCAAAATGTGTTTCCAATATATTGAAATTTCTGCAAAATGCTCATTGACCAAGCCGTGTCCCAGTTTTTGGTTTTTTTCACATTCCCATACTTTTTCTTGTTTGTTTACTTTAGTTTCTTTATCATAAATACATTTTCCAACTCCTCCTTCATAAGAGGTAAACTGTGAGTTTAGTTTCTTTTCACATAATGACTTTGTTACGGAGGTTCCCAGAATACCTTCCTTATGATATTCTGTCACCGTTATATTTTTTGTTACCTCTTTTTCCTGACAAGTGATTGTTCCGTTAATTTCTGAAAGTGAAAGCGTTATTATTCCCCATTCAATTGGTTCTCCAGCTGCTTTGGGTATCGGCAAACATGCTGTTATTCTACTTGTGTTTTTCATTTTTGCGAAATCCTTAATCAGACCTATCATTAGGTTTTCTTCGGGATTTCGGCAATATGATTGAATTATCCGTGTGGGATTCACTGATCTTTTAGTTCTTTTTCCTGTAACTTTGATTTTGCTGTAGCTAACTGTAGATTTAGTCCTATAGAACCGTTTACCTTTAAAAGTGTTGGTCCCATCAGAATGGTTTCCGTGAACTTGCAGGTCAGAATGGCATCTTGTTTTAAGTTTTGTCAATCCATTTTTCTGAGAAATTCCTAGGATAGGACTAAACATCAATTGTGTTAATGACCAAATGACAATCAAAATTTTGTAACAAAACCCAGACATCTTATTTACATTTCAGCTTCAGTTTCGTAGGGCCTAGTATCTGTGTTTCCCAGACTTCTGGAACTCTTTTTACCCGCGTATAATGTATCCAAGAATCCGCCCCTTCTACCTTTACTGCAGTGAACGTTGTTAATAGTACTTGATGAGGTCCGTCCCACCTTTCTTTTAGTGGTTCCTCATTCTAATTTCGGATGTATACTTGATCTCCTGGCTGAATGTCATGCACTGGATTTTCCAAGGACAATGGCCTGTTCCACACCAGGGTGCTTCTCAGTCTGGTTAGGGTTTTACCTAGAGATAGCACATAATTGTAAACATCCTGGTTCCCTTTAATGTGGGTATTGGGATTAGGTTCTGGTGCCTCATATGGTTTCCCATAGAGAATTTCATAGGGGCTTACTGACATTCCACTTCTAGGTTTTATTCTGATTTGCAACAAAGCTATGGGCAGTGCCTGTGGCCATTTTATTTTGGCCTCTTGGCATATTTTACTGATTTGTCTTTTTATTGTCTGATTCATCTTTTCCACCTGCCCACTAGATTGGGGTCTCCAGGGAGTATGTAGTTTCCATGATATTCCTAACAGTTTACTTATCTCCTGTACTATTGTTGCGATAAAGTGTGGGCCTCTGTCTGATGATATTCCTAAAGGAACACCAAATTGTGGAATAATTTCTCTGAGCAACCACTTTACTGTCTCTTTTGCCTGATTGGTGTGACAGGGAAGGGCCTCCGGCCATCCAGAAAAGGTGTCAACCCCTACTAATAAGTATTTGTACCCTTGTGTCTTGGGTAATTCCACAAAATCAATTTGCCAATAATCTCCTGGTTCCATCCCTATTCTGATCCTTCCCATTTCAACCTGTCTCCTTACTATTGGGTTATTTTTCAAACAAATTTCGCATTTTGACCCTACTGATTTTGCCATGGTTAACATCTGTGTGGAAATTATTCCTCGCTTTAAATAAGTCACCAATGCTTCTGCACCCCAATGACATTTCTGATGTTCGTTCTGTAGAATTTTTCGCATTATAGCTGGCGGCACTATTATTTGTCCAGTTACTGTTATATACCATCCTTCAGAATTCTTTTGAGCCTTTAGAAGTCCTGCCAATTTCTCATCTTCCTTTGAATAGTTTGGGTCTTGTGAGAGATAGGTATGGAGTGGGCTTACCTTGAGAGGTATCAGTGCCATTACATTCCATACCTTCCGGGCCACCTGTCGAGCTGTCCGGTCTGTCGATGTATTTCCTTCAGATATCTTTGAAGTTCCTCCTTGATGCGCTTTGCAATGCATGATGGCCACCTGTTTAGGCTTTTGCACAGCAATTATTAATTCCAAAATTTCTTTTTGATATTTTATGCTAGTCCCTTGAGAAGATAGAAGCCCTCGTTCTTTCCATAATGCTCCATGTATATGTACTACGCCGAACGCGTACTTTGAATCTGTCCAGATATTTACCTTTTTGTCATTACTCAGTTCCAGTGCTCTCATAAGAGCTATGAGTTCAGCCCGTTGTGCTGATGTTCCAGGAGGTAGCGCTTTTGCTTCAATTATCTTTTGCTGTGTTGTTACAGCATATCCTGCATACCGTGTTCCATTTTCCACAAAGCTGCTACCATCTGTGAAGAGTTCCCAGTCAGGTTCTTCGGGAGGTTCATCCTTTAAATCTGTTCTAGTTGCATATGTATGCTCAATAACCTCTATACAGTTGTGTTCAAGCGTCCCTTCTTCTAGGTCCGTTCCTAGAAAGGCTGCTGGATTTAACAGGTTAGTAGTCTTTAAGCTTACATCATCTTGTTCTGTTAAAATTGCTTGATATTTCATCATCCTGCTAGGGGATAACCAGTACCCCCCTTTTTGTTCCAAGACGATTGTCGCCATATGTGGCACAAACACTTCCATGTGTTTTCCCAAGGTCAGTTTTCTGGCCTCCTGTATCAGAACAATAGTCGCTGCTACTGCTCTCAAACATACAGGCCATCTCGCACTTACTGGGTCCAGCTGTTTTGAGAAATATCCTACTGGTCTCTTCCAGCTCCCAGGTTTCTGAGTTAACACTCCCAACGCTAATCTCTGTCTCTCATGGACGAGTAACTGAAAGTCCTTTGTCAGATCTGGGAGTCCCAAAGCCGGAGATTTCATTAATGCCTCTTTCAGTTTCTTAAAGGCCTCTTTCTGTGGTTTATTCCAAACAAAAACAGGTGATTTTTGGGCCTCATACAGGGGTTTAGCAATGAGTCCATAGTCCATTATCCATAATCTGCACCACCCTGCCATACCCAAAAATGTTCTTAACTCATGTAAGTTCCGTGGTTCTGGAATGGCACAAATTGCCTCTATGCGATTTATTCCCAGCCTTCGCTGCCCTTGTGAAATTTCACATCCTAAGTACAACACAGTTGTGCATGCAATTTGCGCCTTTTCTTTTGAGACCTTATACCCGTTCAGGCCTAGTTGGTTTAAGATTCCAATGGTTACCTTTATACACAATGACTCCTGTTCTGTTGCAATAAAGATGTCATCAACGTATTGCAATAGGAGATATTGTGATCTCGGTACCTGTATTTTTCCTCGAGTGGTCCATGTTTCCAGTTCTTTGGCCAGCTGGTTTCCGAAGAGAGTTGGACTGTTCTTAAATCCCTGCGGGAGTCTGGTCCATGTCAATTGGGTCTTTCGTCCATTCTCTGGGTTTTCCCATTCAAATGCAAACAATTTCCTGCTACTTTTGTCAAGAGGAATGAAGAAAAAGGCATCTTTTAAATCAATCACTGTAAACCATTTATACTTTTCCTTCACAGATGTTAACAATGTGTAAGGGTTTGCAACCACTGGGTGGATATCTTTTGTTATTTCATTTATGGCCCTCAGATCCTGGACTAACCTGTACTCACCATTAGGTTTCTTCACTGGAAAAATTGGGGTGTTATATTCTGATTCACATTCTTCTAAAATTTGGTATTTTAAAAATTTCTCAATTGTTTTTATAATTCCATATCTTGCTTCTAATTTCAGGGGATATTGTTTAACTCTTACTGGCCTAGCTCCATCCTTTAATTCCACTATTACTGGCTGAGCAGTTTTTGATTTTCCTGGAATTTCTGTTTCCCAAACTGTTGGTATTACAGCTTGTTCTGCCTCCTCCAGGGTTCGAGCAATAGGTTTATCTTTCAAAACCAAAATTTGTCCTGCCTTGGGTTCCGGAATCTGCATTATTAATTCACCATTTTCAAAAATAATTGTTGCATCCAATTTAGCTAACAGATCTCTTCCTAAAAGAGGAACAGGACATTCAGGCATATACAGAAATTCATGTGTCAACTCTTTCCCCCCAAATCGCAAATCTAGGGGCTGTAGGAACGGCCGTGTTTCTTCCTTCCCTGTGGCCCCTATTATTGTGGTTGTCTTTTTCCCTAACCTTCCGTGTAAGTCATTTAAGACTGAATAGGTAGCCCCTGTGTCCACTAAAAATTTTACTTCTTCTCCTAACTGTATTTTCACAAGGGGCTCCTTAACTCTTGCTTCGGTTAGTCAGCTTTGATTATTATATTCCCCCAGCACCATTGCTTGAGCTACTTCCGATCCCACAAAAGGGTTCCTTGGAGACATAATTCTTCCCTTTAATGGATATTCATTTTTCCAGTGTCCCTCCTGTTTGCAGTTTGCACACTGATTATATCCTATTCTTTCCACATTTATTCCTGTGCTCGGATTACAGAATCCTCTTCCTCGTCCCCGCACGTTTCCTCTCCCTCTACCCCTAGAGTTAGCGAAGCCCTGCTCTCTCCCCTGGACCACTGCCAATAGATTTTGCTGTTGCCTCTGGGAATTCTCTTTTTCTCTCTTGTTATACACCTTCCAAGCCACTTCTAGCAATCTGTCTAAGTTTTGCAAGTCTGCTCCCTCCAGCTTCTGCAATTTCTTCCTAATGTCATCCTGAGACTGCCCCAAAAAGATCAAAGCCAATTGTGCCTTAGCCTGTTCAGTTTCCACATCCAGATCCGTATATTTCTTTGCTGTCTCTTTAAGTCTTTCCAAGAAAGCAGACGGTGATTCTGTCTTTTCCTGCCTTACGTTATATAGCTTTGACCAATTTATTGTTTTAGGCATAGCATTCTGCACTCCAACAATCACCCAATCTTGATACCTTCGCAAATTCCTCATTCCCCTTGCCGTGTTATAATCCCACATTGGATCTTCTGTAGGGAAATTTTGATCTACGTTTGCTTCAACCAGTCCCTGTCGTATATCCTCCCGAACCCTTTCTCTTGCAGCCCGCAACACCATTTCCTTTTCTGTTGAATCCATAAGGGTGTCTAAAAGCACCTGGATGTCATCCCAGTCTGGATTCTGGGTTTTAATGATCATTTTCATTACACGGGCTACCCTATCAGGATTCTCTCTGTATGTTCCCTGCTGATTGTTTCCAGATAACCAAATCCCCAGGAGAAAAGGGCACTTTAACATACACAGGTCCTTCTGTTCCAACTCCCTGTCTTAAAGGTGCAAGCACTGCACTAGGTGCCTAAGACGCCTGAGTCTGCACTTTCTTTTTCCATTTTCCCCTCTGACGAGTTCGGTGTGAAACTGGAGTAGCAGAAATCTCTGTTTCTCTGCAATCGCAATCACTCTCATTCTCAAGACCATTATCACTATCATTCTCCTCCCCCCTTTCTTCCTTTGCTACTAGCGGTGAAAGCGGAGCCGCTGCCAAATCAAGATTTTCATCATCTTTCTGGTGCTGCAAACTCTTTTCTACAGCAAGACATCCAACACACTTCTCAGTAACACATCCTTTACATTGTTCATTTGCACTTGCTTTAACAACTAAAATCCCACAAGACTTCTGCCATTCCTTATTGTTCCTTAAAGTAAAGAAAAGGTCTACATACGGCACTTCATCCCAGTTTTCTTCCCTTCTACAAAACAACATTGGTTGCAAAATAGTATTATATTCCAGAGTCCCATTTTCAGGCCACTTTTCCTGATCCCCTAGTTGGTACTGTGTCCACCAAACATTACAATAATCAATCAATTTACTTTTCCGCATACGTTGCCCAAATCCCCCTTCCTTCCAATGGCTTAGCAAACAGCCTAGCGGAGAGGACTTGGGAATCGGCGGCATCTTGTGAGTACAAAGGAGTTTCCTTTTGTACCACAAATCCTAAGGAAAACTTGTTTCCTGTACAACACTAAGTTACAACACTTATCTACACCGATGCTGTTCCTGCAGCATAAATACCAATACCGAACCACGTTTGCCGAACCTGCAGAGCTTTCACTACTGTCTAACGGACGGCGCCTAGGCTTTTACCCCGAGAGCTCTCTAGCCCCAACCAAGCGCAGCTTTCGCCACGTCTAACAGGCAGGCTTTACTACTAGCCCAGCCACACACACAGCTTTTTGCTGCGTGTAACTGGCAGGCTTTTTACCAGACCTTTACCAAAGGTCAATACCATACATTTACCAAAAGTCGGTACCGTAACCTAGATCAAAAGCACCTTTCTTACCGTATCAGAGGTCCGTCGTGAGCAGCGGAGGTCGGTCGCGGTCGATAGCTCCCCGAGAATCTCTCGGTGCCGGCTGGAGCAGGATCGAAACGCGATCCGCCTCAGCAATGCCCGCGAGGTCCCATCTGGGTCGCCAAAAATGTTAGCGTCGAGACAAACACATAACCACCGGGATGGTTATATGAGGTGCTTTATTGAGGCGCCGGGAACCAGGGGTACGCACCCAGATCTGGTTCCGATTCCCGTCACATCGCGTTCGCAATTTATACACTAAAATTTTGTAACTAATACATATTCAACACAGATTACATCATTGACTAATACATATGCATCAAAGATTGCTACATCAATTTATTCCGACATCATCCTCTTCTGCGCTTGCGCCGCCCCCTCTGGTGGTCGTCCTGATGAAGTAAGGAGTCTTCCTCAGATGAAGTAAGAAGTCTTCCTCAGGACCTTTTCCTTACTTGGATATATCCCAACCCTTGTGTGGACGCTAGCATTTTCTTATCAGCTTCTGGTGTGCTCTTCTGGCTACCTTATGCATAGGTTCCATTTGGGCATAGTCTCCAGTACATACCTTTCTAAATCCACCCATACACATATTATTGCAACACTGGTTACAGAACAACCGTAACACAAAATTGCAAAGTTACAACATTTTCTAATATATAAAACCTCACTATTGATTTATAAATTTCTCAAATATAATAATTTCTACTATTTTATATGATTATTTTATTGTAAAAAACTTCACCTCCTCTAAC